>NW_019515482.1:0-578 GCF_002814215.2 Seriola lalandi dorsalis
CCATTATCAAAAAAATTACAGCTCCTGTGATTTCGATATTGCACATATTGAGATTTTGATTATATTTCGATTAATTGTGCAGCTCTAGATAAAGAAGAAAATAATGATAAAGTAACAGATAAAATAGAATAAAATACAATTTACAACATAATTACAATAAAATAAGTGAATAAAATAAAGTGACTAATGACTAAAATCCATGTGTAATTAAAAGCTAGGCTGATGAGGAACGTCTTGAGTTTACACTGCTCTCAGGTCAGACAGCTTCACCACGGGTTTGAGTCCAGTTAACAGACTGCTCAGACCTGAGGAGCCATTCTGTTTCATATAGTGTAAACATGGGACATATCTGCTGGTGCAAGACCATGAAAAGATTTAAAAACAAATAAAAGAATTTTAAAGTCAATACAGAAGCTGACAGGTAAACAGTGTTTGGACTTTCTCTCCTTCTGGTCCTGGTCTGGGCAGGTTCTGAATCAGCTGAAGCTGGTTTATAATGATTTGGATAGAACAGAAAGGAAAGCATTACAGTAGTCAAAGTCTGCTGGATATAAAACATGCATCAGTTTCTCTGTGTC
>NW_019515483.1:0-906 GCF_002814215.2 Seriola lalandi dorsalis
GTGGGAATCAGAGTAACTCACGATACGTTACTATTAAGATACGTCCTCCACGATAACGATGGTATCACGATAGAGTGATCATGCGATACTTGATACATAGCGATACATCACGATATCTGTGTAAGTGAAGACGAAAAATACCAGTAAAAAGACAAAAAGCAGGAATCATGTATTTATTCACTATATTGTGGTGTCAGTTTGACAGAATTTGAGATGATACAATACTCCCCAAGCTTAGTGCCTCTTTAACGCTCCATGGAAAAAAAAAAGTTTAACAAGCGCATGTCTAAAGGAACAGTTCAACATATGGGGAAATACCATTATTCACTGGTTTGCCAAGAGTAAAATGGTTGATGCCACTCACATGTCTTCATGGTAAATATGAAGCTAAACGCACCAGTCGTTCAGTCGGTTAGCTTGGAATAAAGATAGGAAACAGGGGCTAGCCTGGTTCTGTCCAAAGGTAAGAGAATCGGCACCTCTAAAACTTACTAATAAACATGTTATATCTAAGTTGTTCAATCTATAAATTCTCTTAGCAAGAAAGTCAGTAAATGCACAGTATTTCCGAAAATGTTGTTGGGTCTGAGCTCTACCTCATGAGCTGGACATCAAATGTGTTGGATTTTCGGTTGTCTATCAATTTATTGGCTATCATAAATTAAGAAAAATATTAATATTAAAAATATTGATATTAAATAATAACCTTAGAATTAATGAAAGTTCTCGGGGCACCAGCCTAAACTAATACGCAAAATAGCCAATATGGTTTTAGTCTCAATTTATTACCATTAATCTGGAACTCCGATTAACAATTAAAGTTTACTAACTGTAACCAAATTACCATATCGACAGTAAGTTAAAGTCGAAGGATTGGAATTCTACCGAGTAGAGGTTGGCAATATT
>NW_019515484.1:0-624 GCF_002814215.2 Seriola lalandi dorsalis
AATGTTTTAATAAGAGTCTGTGGTATGTAATAATAATAATAATAATAATAATAATAATAATAATAATATATTCATATATATATATATATATATTGTTTTTTAATTTGGGTTATTACATTATTTTTATTTTGTGTCGGTGTGTCATGTCCTTTTTTATCCATGTCCAAGATAAAAACTACCACAGCACCTGCTTTTACAATCTGAACCTTTTGTTAAACAATAAACTAACCTTCAGGAAACTGAAGTTTGTTCTCTGTTGAGCTGGTGACCTCTAACGTGTGATAATCTAGGAATTATGGGAAGTGGTGTTTGTCTAAGACCACTGACAGAGTTTCCACACAAACTGAACACTATAACCTTCCTGTAGGAGGATTTATTTCAGGACTGATTTATTTTTAGCTAGGTGTTCCTAATGAATTGACAAGGGAGTGTTTACATACAACCTTGGGGGTAGCCTGTGAACCTCTGAGGTGTAATCATCCATACATCACTCACACTGTAAGTACTCAAGTTTCTGCTATTTGTTCATTTAATTATTCACTCTTCCACGCTCTGCTCCTTCATGATAAATGAAAAGGGTTTTACCTCCACAACTTATCAGGAGCGTGGGAGGCAGAGTTCAAC
>NW_019515485.1:0-708 GCF_002814215.2 Seriola lalandi dorsalis
AAAAAAAAATCACATCATCATTTTTATGTTCTTTTCAGTGAAAATTAAATTAAAAAAACCTCCCACTAGAATTGTGGCTCAGCCCTGGTGTGCGTTACCTCTGCCTTGGGTCCGATGAAGAGGTCTCCCTCCAGGGCTCCTGCCATCACGCGCACATGCTTGGGACGTCCCACACTGTATCACACACACAGGAACAGACAGTCAGACAATATGAAGTACTCATAACACAAACTAATACAACGAATTAAGTAGAAACTCAAAATATCTGATACAACATTAGAGCTGAAACTGTTATTCCAATAACCAAGTAGTCGATCGACAGAGCATTGGCAATTACTGTGATAATTGATTACTTCATTCAGATCGGAATAATTCACCTGGAAGTTTGTTCTTAATTTGGTTTATTTATAAATGTTTGAGTCTCTTCTCAAAACTAAGTTCATGTGTTTCCAGTAACACTTTTACTGACTACTACTGTTAGTTAGATCATTTCTAAGACCGCGTGGATCTGTTTCTGTAGAGTAGATTGTGTTGTGTATCGTTTAGTTTTTTTGTTTGTTTGCTTTGAGACCTCGAGAGGTTTATTCTGTTATAATAAATTGGATTTACATAATTCTTAGAGCCACCTTTCAAGCAGAGATGCCAAACTGTGCTTATGAACGTACAATTTTCTGCTTCTGTCCATTTTATATCATTGTAAATTCAATA
>NW_019515486.1:0-533 GCF_002814215.2 Seriola lalandi dorsalis
GCTCACTGCCTTGATTGATACTGACAATTAAAATAATTGCGGCACAACTTTGGCATGAATATTTTACAGTCTATTTCTATTGCAGTTTAAAATGTGTTATCTTTCCCAGTAATGTCACTGGCACAGCTTCAAAAGCTCCGGTGTCTCACAGACTGGTGAGGGAATAAGTGTGAGTTCTTAAAGCACAAAAAAAAAAAAAAAAAATCACATCATCATTTTTATGTTCTTTTCAGTGAAAATTAAATTAAAAAAACCTCCCACTAGAATTGTGGCTCAGCCCTGGTGTGCGTTACCTCTGCCTTGGGTCCGATGAAGAGGTCTCCCTCCAGGGCTCCTGCCATCACGCGCACATGCTTGGGACGTCCCACACTGTATCACACACACAGGAACAGACAGTCAGACAATATGAAGTACTCATAACACAAACTAATACAACGAATTAAGTAGAAACTCAAAATATCTGATACAACATTAGAGCTGAAACTGTTATTCCAATAACCAAGTAGTCGATCGACAGAGCATTGGCAATTACT
>NW_019515487.1:0-625 GCF_002814215.2 Seriola lalandi dorsalis
ATTTAGAAATGTATATATGTATGTACTGTATATACAATGTAAAAATGTGTAAAACAGTTTTAAAAGTGTATCTGTACTATATTATATTTGACAACTGTTTGCAGGGAAAAAGTGTGAATGAACTGGGTGAGATCTTCTCCACTGTAAGTGATGTCTTAGAGGCGGCCGCTGCCATAAGCGACCCTCTGAAGGGACGCAGTCATGTGATCCAGGGACTGGAGGGACTGAGGGAGAGGATGAGGATCCCGGCATCCAATGGAAGGAAGTCTGACGGTAAGAGAGCAGATTTTATGAACCAGGGGATATATGTCTGCAGCGTATATCACATGATTTGGATATCTCAGTTGCACTGACAGGCTGTTATCTTATTCTTTTTCCTGTCCTCCCTCTCAGGAATGCTACAGACGCTACCACTGCCAACAGCCAAGTGTTACATGTTTCACTGGGAAAAAGATAACTTTGGTAAAGTATTCAGTGTGATATGCCTGTGCCCTCGAGCCTATTGTCCCATGATCCTACATTGCTGGAGGACACTGTTCAGTGCTCCTTTCAGCACAGACAGACAGACAGACAGACAGACAGACAGACAGACAGACAGACAGACAGACAGACAGACAGACAGACA
>NW_019515488.1:0-688 GCF_002814215.2 Seriola lalandi dorsalis
AATAAAATTCAGTAGATTTCAGGTTAAGACTTTGAGAAACCAAATCCTGAAAGGTTGGATGATGGATCCAGGTGGGCGGGGCTTGGGGCATGGCTGAGAGCAGTGATTTTTTTTGTTGTGACATCACAAAGTTACAGAAGTCCTGACGGCCGGTTGAGTTCTGACGGATCTGGTCTGTGGTTAACACAAGACATTTTCATGTTTTATTCTACAACATTAAATATATGTCAGTAAATACACCAGTCCTGATTTCTTTAAGCTTTTAAGTCTTTTTAAAAGAGGTCGGTGTCAAAATGAGACAGAGGTTGACAGGGTTGTTAAACATCATCACGTTGAACATGAAAACATGAACATTCATAGACTTGTTCTGTTTATACAAACGGTTACTAACTTTGTAAGAGGAAAGGCTTTTGTAGAAGAGGTAAATCAAACTACAAGTTGGAAGTAGCGGTGGTGATGTTATTAGCTAAAAATTAGCTTTTTACTTCTGGTGATTGTATTTAGGCTTCAAACATCATAAAAGTTGGGTTCATGTGTTTTGATTATTGTGCTGAACAAAAAGTGTCAGTATCATTAACCTTTGTTTGTCGCAGAGTTTATTTTCTACAGTAATCCATGAGGCCAACGTAAAAATCCCATTGGCATTTTGTCGAGGGAACCAGGGTGATGCGAACATCCGGGTCGGCCT
>NW_019515489.1:0-707 GCF_002814215.2 Seriola lalandi dorsalis
CTAACCCCATGATTAGTCCTATGATTAGGCCCATGATCTAACCCCATGATTAGTCCTATGATTAGGCCCATGATCTAACCCCATGATTAGTCCTATGATTAGGCCCATGATCTAACCCCATGATTAGTCCTATGATTAGGCCCATGATCTAACCCCATGATTAGTCCTATGATTAGTCCCATGATCTAACCCCATGATTAGTCCTATGATTAGGCCCATGATCTAACCCCATGATTAGGCCTATGATTAGGCCCATGATCTAACCCCATGATTAGTCCTATGATTAGGCCCATGATCTAACTCTATGGTTAATTGTATGATTAGTCCTATGATCTAGATATATGATTGGTTCTATGATTAGTCTTATGATCTAGACCTAGGATTGGTCTATGATTTGTCTTTGATTAGTCTTATGATCTAGCTCTATGATTAGTCCTATTATTGGTCCCATGAGCTAATCCTTTGATTAGTCTTATAATTAGTCCTATGACCTAACCCTATGAGTAATCCTACAATTGGTTTTATGATTAGTCCCATGCTCTAACCCTGTTAGTCCTGAGATTGGTCCTATGATTACTCTTATGATCAGTCCAATGGCCTAACCCTATGATGAGTCTTTCCTGACTACTACACCCTAAATTCTTCCCAGCTTGACGTTCTGAAACTCAGTATAGTTCACAGTTGAATTACCGGTCAGCTGAGAGAAA
>NW_019515490.1:0-653 GCF_002814215.2 Seriola lalandi dorsalis
GCGTGGGACTGACCCAGAAAGCCGAGACGCGGCGGCACAGATCTCATTCATTTTCCGGGGGATTTTCAGCGCAGATTACAAAGGCTCTACCCCATTTGTTTTGTAACAAGCATGTGAAGTCAACACTAATACAAACGCCGCAGCTCTGAACTTCAAAATGCCAGGGGACCTTTTTAGAGGCTTAGGGCTGTTGAGCACATCCAACGCTCGGGGAGCAGAAGCCCCGTTAAGCTCCGAGGGCAAAGTACTTCTTTGATTGTTTGTTGAAAATCTCTTCCAAAAGCCACAGGACAAAAACGGAGGAGGATTATCCTCTGCTGAGAGGAAATGAAATTCTTCAGACGAGGCACTTACACAGGTTTCTGGATGAGTGACAGGGTCTGTGTGTGTGTGTGTGTGTGTGTGTGTGTGTGTGTGTGTGTGTTTGTTTACGACTTGTTAACTCATGACTCATTCAGCCAATTAAGCGTCTGAAGGTCTGCAGCCTCCATCAGGCCGTGACGCTCGTCAGACACCAGGAAACAATCGTCTGTCCTGAAGAGGGCGCCACGGGAAAACGTCCTGCCGTCATCTGCGAACGCGACTTTCCACAAGTACAAACGTTAACGTGAAGCTACGACAGCTTTCTCTGAGGAGGAGGAGGAGGAGGAGGA
>NW_019515491.1:0-817 GCF_002814215.2 Seriola lalandi dorsalis
GGGTAAAATGTGCTCAAAGTGATGCTATGGGAATGGACTGAGCCTCTTGTGCAGCGAGAGAAATCAAAAGAAAGCTGATATGGAGGCAGCAGCAGTTACAACACTGCAGTACAGGACAGAGGCACTTCTTACCAAGCTCAGTTATCATTTGTATGCTGGTCCCACTGCTTTTATCCTGACTGAATGAAATCACAGGCAGTTTTTTGCCTGGCTTTGCTAATGGTGCTAGACAAGTGTTGAGGAAAAACAGTTACTGGAGCACGTCAACAAGGGACAAAAAAAAAAACAAACATAAAAAAAACTCAACTTTTAGTACGGTTAATCAAGTGTTGACAGCTTCTAATTGCAGAAATTGTGTTTTCAGATCTGTTTACAACTACTTAACTGAAAAGACATGCAACAGTAGAGCTAATGTATCAAGCATACCTAGTTCTGTTATGATGGGAATATTTGCTCCAGTTGTGACAGAAGTCTGCCTTACTAATCCATGGACTGGGCTGTTTTCAGGAGAAGATCTATCCATCCCCGGTGGTGTGAAACCTAAATGGATACACACATAACATGAAGCACACTCTATTAATGCAATATTCAATACTTCATCAGAGGCTACAAACAGGCACATCAGCAGAACTAATACACTGGGGCTATTTCATCCATTCCCGGCTACTGCTAAAGCATAAAGTTGCTGAGTGTGATGTTACCGTATTCTTGACAAGGTCCAATATTAGTCTATATATAATAAATGTGACACACTGCTCATTTTGTTTCCCTTAGACTGTGTGTGCATGGAGACGGAAACCTTTTACACACACACACA
>NW_019515492.1:0-755 GCF_002814215.2 Seriola lalandi dorsalis
CATATATATATATATATATATATATATAATTTAATGTCACCAGAAGCAGCGTCTGCTGCCTGGTTTATGATATTTGACAGTGAAGGACAGGAAGTCAAGTTGGCTTTACTTCCCTTTAGCTCACATGCTGTGTGTAAAGCATGGAGATGTAAGGATTACTGCTGTGGTAGTATGAGGGTTTTTTTAACAACATACCAGTAAATTTTAAGAGCTCTCTCTGCTGGATCACAAGGCAAACTACTTCAAATGCTCTGTTGCACTTAGACTGTGGATCTTGAATTCAAACAGGTTGGTTGCTCTTTGAATATTTCATTTTTTCCAATGTTTGAAGGGAAGATCAAATAAAGCCCTTATTTATAGCAGAAACTTTAAGACACACGTTTCTTTCTCCCTCTGCGTGTTTTATTTCACGGTCTTTACGTTAATCTGGCAGCAGTTCGTTCAGACTTGACGTGTTAAACTGTCGTCAGACTAATGTAAAGAGCTGCACGTCTAACGGGCGTGTGACGTGTTGGAGGCTGCAGTCGTTGAAGTGTCAGGTTGTCTGAATAAAACTGTCAATGTCACATCTAGAGTCTCAGCAAAGTGACACCACTCCACCCTGCAGAGAGCTGTCAGCGGGGAAGTCTGGTACTATCGTCACACGTGTCCGTCCTGCTTTCTGATAACAAGGTGACTGGGTACGTCTGGACAGTGACAGTGTCAAGAGTGATGTTCATCAAAACAAGAACAGAAAACAACAGGAAACTGAAAAT
>NW_019515493.1:0-622 GCF_002814215.2 Seriola lalandi dorsalis
AATCTGGCAAAAACATTCACTTGGACTCAAGGAAAAACTGATTAGATTTTGGTGGCTAAAGGTCAAGGTCACGGTGACCTCACAAAATGTGGTCTTTGCCTTGTGAACGTAATATCTCCGCAAGACCTTGAGGGAATCTCTTCAAGTTTGGCACAAACATTCACCTGGACTCAAGGACCAACTGATTAGATTTTAGTGGCTAAAGGTCAAAGTCAGTGGTGAGCTCTTTCCCAGCAGCATTAGGTGTCTCACATGGTGTCTCCACTACAAACAGGAAGTACTATAAATCCAAATTTAGTTTCTTCTGTTGTCTTCTCTCCCACCACAGCCATCAGTCGCTGACATCCTTAAATCTCTGATGTATTGAAAGATGAACTTTAAGTCTGGGCGTGTGCTTCTTCAAGGGGGAAATAACTCTGATAAGACCTGAATGATATTCTAATCTTCATTTTTGAGGTGTTGGTGGGTTTGTTCTCAGTTACATCTGTGATGTACTCAGACGTCTCTCTTCTTCACTTGTGCAGCGCATCGCTAAGCTTTACCCAGGCGACTTCGATCGCATGCGCAGAATGTCGCTGATCGAGGAAGGGGACGTCAAGAAAATCAACATGGCTCACCTGTG
>NW_019515494.1:0-590 GCF_002814215.2 Seriola lalandi dorsalis
GAGAAGAGTTTCAGTCAGCTGTCGGTTCGCCGAGCACAGAAGACCATGACCCGCTCCTGCAGTGACAACACCAACAGCCACCACTACAACCACTGCCTGACCCTGCACAACCTCCACAACACGCACCATAACCCGCCAGCCCGGGTCCACAGCCTGGACACACCAAAGGTAAGCAGCCATACCACAGGTTGTATGGACAGTTAGAAACTAACTGCTGCTACTGTTAATATTACTGCTACAACTGCATGTGTGGATTTATTTTCACTTATCTTGTGTTTTCCCCTGCTATTTGATTCATTTCATTTTTTTGAAACAATTGAAAATGTGACCTCTTTGGATGTGTAGTAGTGTGTCTGATCTTGTCTTCCTTCCCGGTCCTCTAGTCTATGACGGACACATGGTCTGAGAACAGACTGTCAGTGCCTGTGTATCCTGATGAAAAGTATAAAATCCCATACAACTCTCCAGCCGCCAACCTCTCCAGTCAGCAGGCCCTGGATCTGGCCTACAGGGGCAACAAGGTACCACACCCATCCATCCATCTGTCCATCCATCCGTCCATCCATCCATTATATAATTCAACAGTTACA
>NW_019515495.1:0-541 GCF_002814215.2 Seriola lalandi dorsalis
AGTTTATCATACACAAGTTCTCCTACAGGACTAGAGGACTGGCACTTGATAGGGAAAGGATGGGTTCAAGAAAACTTTGCACAATTATATATATGTCACAGCAGCAGAATCATTTAATACAAAATACAATATAATACAAGAAAAAAGGTTACCAGGAGTCACTGAAGATGGGTGTGGTCCCATGAGTACTGAGTACATTACATTACATAATTATAATAATGTAGTTATGATAATGATATTGTGCGACAGACTGCAGGAAGAGTACAGTCAGAGGAGCATTTCATGCACAAATGTTCTGTATTATTTCAGTAATTCTTTGCTCTACGCACCATCGGCACACAGCAGCTAAATTAAGTACAATGTTCCACTAGGTTCATATGATAGCTCACATGGTTTACACAGTTCACACAGAGTTTAATGGGTACAACAGCCAATCTAATGGTCATGTGACTTTCATAAGGACATAATGCAATGGGATCACACCAGCCACAAAGCCCATGACCCCTGAGTACTCAGTAGTCATTACTACATTATTACATGA
>NW_019515496.1:0-909 GCF_002814215.2 Seriola lalandi dorsalis
GTCCTTTCAAGTCTATATAACAATGAACACTGAAACAAAAGTCTGTATGTGTGTGTTGTTAAAGCAGTCTGCATGTCATCCATCACACATGAAGACCCTGAACAGTCAGGATTAATAATTAAACCAAGCTCATTATCTGGAACCATTTCAGTTGTGGAGGTGAACAGTGGAACTCTTTGCTCATATTCTTCAGCTTTCCGCCTCCCTCAAATTCATCATGTAACTGCCTAGATCTACATTTTCTCTTCCTCCCTTTCCTCTGAAGCAGTCACGTCTTTTCTGTAATGGCCGGAGACCAGTTTCTGACAGATATACGGCACACTAAAGAGGAGATGGAGCGTGGGAGAGAGAGGTTCAGGACGACTGAGCGCCTGGCTGGCCGATTCGCACACCTACTTGACACTTTATTGAGAACAAAGTGGAGGAAGGAGGGTGGGGGTATGGCGGCGCGTCAGTTAGTCTGCCCTCACTGAGGTGAGATGGCTTATAGAGTTCCCCACAGTTTCCTCTACTCTCGCGCCCGCAGCCAATTGAATTTATGTGGGTATGTGTGCACTGCATACACAACACGACCCAGTTATGTCCTGCTTGGAGTAATAGGCAAGACGGGCCCATCTTTTTAGCACGTGATCCAATTTACTTTTCATTAAACTCCTCCCACATCACTCTGCATTCCTTTCACTACACCAGCCGGACCCAGGTAACGGGTGCAGACCCCCAGCCATGCTTATCTGACAGATTAGCATAAAGCTGCTGGGGGCTGTGTGACCTAGTTTTAAGATGACGAGCGCATGTGTCTACATATACAGCCCCTTAAGGTGCGGACACACCCCCAGCACCAAAATGCTGTTCACTGACAGGTCAAAGGGGGAAAAATGTATTTCGGGATGGACTGAATTAGGTCAATGA
>NW_019515497.1:0-727 GCF_002814215.2 Seriola lalandi dorsalis
GGCTTAAGGTGGCAACCTGCACACGCAGGTCAGAGATCTCCTTCTCACTGCTGCTCTTCAGGTCATCGTACGCCATCTGCAATTCCGTCATCTGAGACACCGACAGAACAGTTAGCGTGTCTCTGTTAACACTGTCAACCTCTCTGTTCGTTCAAAAGACTCAGTCAACATATCTTACCTTGTTCCCATCAGCTCTCAGCAAAGTCTGGAGCTGTGACAGTCGCTGATGTTCCTGCTCGATCCTCTCCCTCACCTGCTGAAGGTCTCTGTACAGCTCTACAATAAGAGAAAGCAATGTATATTATCAGATGAAATTATAATTAACCCCATCTTAGATTCTTCTCTTTTATTTGATTATATATGATGAATATGAATATGTTGCTGGGTTTTGAATATACAGAGTTATATACAGATATACTGTGCATATACAGACATTGAGACATTTTACACTCGCCCACAGTTTTTAAATTTTTAAATTTTAAAAAGAAAATTGACCTCTGGCCTCCAGTACAATGGGGCTGGATTCACTAGTTTCTGGTCTTTCCTCTGAAGGAGGCAGCTCGCCCACATCAACACTCTCCAAAAAGTCTTCACCAAACATCTTTCGAAAAGACTGAAAGAGACATGGTTGCATGTTATAGTAATGTGGAAACACATATTAATGAAATCTATTCAGGAAACTACAGTATTTGTATTCAATAATTACCTGAATGATCTCACTGCATTC
>NW_019515498.1:0-537 GCF_002814215.2 Seriola lalandi dorsalis
TACATGATTTCCTCCAGATCACCTCTAATACAAGCTGGTCTGCACATGATGTGTAGCACGTGGAAGCTCCCTGACCCAGTTACATTGACAACAACTAATGAAATATTCACTAGGTTGTTTAAAGTGTTACTCATGCCTTTTGTTAGCCCACTAACCTATAAAAGTACCTCTCAGCCATTCCAGATGGCTCTCTTAGGGAAGTGATCAGTGAACCACAGACGTGCTGCATAGGAGACAAGATGAATGAAGCACTCAGCAGGGAACTGAATTTGTTTTTTAATGAACTTAAGGTTCACACTGAAATGGCAAAAATCAGGTATTTGCTGTGAGGTTTATGTATAAACCAAAGGCTGTATATAAAGATGCATAAAGGTCTCCATTTATAGTTTTCAGTATAAACATGTGTGTCACACATGGCTTATTACACAGGATATATTCCTTCCTCAGTGCCAAGGAGAAGCTGAGTCCCACTATTGCAATGAAAACTGAGATGCTGCTGCCCTCCACTGTTTGATTTTGTAGATACACTTACTACTG
>NW_019515499.1:0-760 GCF_002814215.2 Seriola lalandi dorsalis
AGTTAATCCAACCCTGGCATCATCAGTGCAGGACATACACTGCAGAAAACCTTCACACCCTCCTCGTAGCTGCTGCTATAAAGCTAATGTGTTTTACACAGCTGGTAGTTTGATATAATGTCAACACTGCATGAGGAGCGTGAGCCAATCTCGAGCCCTTGTTAAGTTAAGTGTGGATGTTTAATGGGAGGTCACTGTCTGTCTTCTGCCCACTGACACACACAGGCTGAGCAGTAGAAAGTCATAATGGATGATTCGGTGCCCCGTGTCTTTTTGGTTCACGTCCTGCAGAGGGCGAGGTGTTGGCAAGATGCCCACCGCCTCATCTCGAAGAGGACACATGAATACATCTCTGATGAGGCTGTGTATGTAGTTATTTTTTGCATTTTTCATTATCAATTATCATCAAAAACAAAAAATTAAATCATAAATTTGGGTATAAATGTTAAAACTGGAAGATAATACAATAGTTAGACTTTGGAAGCCTGAACCAAAAAGCACGCTCACACCTTGAACCTGGAAACAAAGGTTAATGCATCCTGATCGGTTTGAGGTTGCACTTCGTTTCCTCCTGTTTGGAGCTGTACGTCTGAATCCTGCGTTTAAAAGGCCAGATGCCAAGTTCTACTAAATGAGGGACAAACCGATGTGTTTGCTCTGCGACCTCACCTGGATGCTGCTCCTTGTACGATATTGGCAGCTGTTTGAGAGTGTGAATGTTAAATGAGGATGGGATCTGGCCTGTCAGGGGGAGGGGGGT
>NW_019515500.1:0-589 GCF_002814215.2 Seriola lalandi dorsalis
TCGAGATGAGGCGGTGGGCATCTTGCCAACACCTCGCCCTCTGCAGGACGTGAACCAAAAAGACACGGGGCACCGAATCATCCATTATGACTTTCTACTGCTCAGCCTGTGTGTGTCAGTGGGCAGAAGACAGACAGTGACCTCCCATTAAACATCCACACTTAACTTAACAAGGGCTCGAGATTGGCTCACGCTCCTCATGCAGTGTTGACATTATATCAAACTACCAGCTGTGTAAAACACATTAGCTTTATAGCAGCAGCTACGAGGAGGGTGTGAAGGTTTTCTGCAGTGTATGTCCTGCACTGATGATGCCAGGGTTGGATTAACTAAGGACACTGCTTTCTACTAAAGAAATTTGCATACTGCCAGAAATATCAAATCTAATCTAATAATAAGCCTCATGTTGTGATTGAATCTTACAAGGTGTTGGCATGAGTTCCAGTATGTCAGCATGACTGCTATGAAAACAGAAGCTCTCTGCATGGTCACATGCTGCTAAGGGTAAGTGAGAAAATGACCACTGAAAGTGAAAATACTTAAGATTCTTGCATTGACCTCTTTCGTCTGCAGCGGCTTATTTCGCACT
>NW_019515501.1:0-665 GCF_002814215.2 Seriola lalandi dorsalis
CCACGTGGCCAAAAGTATGTGGACATCTGAGCAATACTCTCTGATACCTATGACTTGGTTTTTGGAAATAAATGTTTTCATTTCTCATTTGGCAGAGACAGGAGATTGGTGGACAGACAGGAAGAGGAAGTGAGGTGTAAAAAAAGTCAAAATAAAAGCCAAGAGGACTTAATAGTGTAACAGTAAGCAAGCACAGGATCTATACCAGGGTAATGTTAGAAGATAGATAAATAAATGAATAAGCCTGTATTGTACAGTGAAGCAAGGGGGAGAGGGACGTCAAATTTATGAGGAAATAATAAATTAATAAACAAACACAAAACATGTCAACATGAATTTCAAATTCTCCCCTTTCACCTATGTAATATAATAATATGTTCATGATATAATTCTGAATAATAAGCCTGTTCCACATTAATATGTGCAGGTCAGAGAAACCTGGACTGTGTGTAACTGTAACTCCTTGTGTTTAAAGTCATTTCACCTGAGCTGTGTTCAGTCTGACACTCGACTCTCCTGGACTCACCTGCTCTGACGTTTAGCCTGCAAACCTCTAGAGCTCATGGGAAATGGTGTTTAAATATTGAATAAACTACGATATTAGACCTGTCCTTTAAAGAAACTACCGACCTTTTCTAAACACATGAAGCTGAGACAGTGACACA
>NW_019515502.1:0-727 GCF_002814215.2 Seriola lalandi dorsalis
ATCAGAAATGCATGCATAACCCAGTGGGCAGAAAATGGCATCAACAATAGCAAATATGTAGCAGGCACTTTATTCATTTAACTGCAGTCCAGATTAATTGGTATTACAGTTGAGCTAGTTATTGTTTCATTTTTTTTTGCCTTTATGAAGTCCTTAAGTCCTTTTTTAATTTTTGGCAGGGAACTGAACACGTAGATAAATAAACCTAAATTTCGGACAGGTGAAACCTGCACCTGTCTGCGCAGGTCAGAGGTCACAATTAATAGCCAGGTCAGAAATGGTTTCAAATCTTGTACAGGGTTCGTGATTACAAATGGATCATGGAATGTGGCATAGCACTCTCAACGTCCTGTAATAGATGACGTCTTGTCAAATCTTAGTTGTCTTTCTTCTCTCTGGTCATCTTGATCATTGTCTCGGGTGATCGGTAGAGGAAGATGAGTTTCTCAAACAGCGTCTCTTCCAGCTCCATTTCTCCAGTCTCCCTGACCACAAAGATATCCGTGCAGAGCTTCAGGACCCGATCCACACATGGCAGCTCTTCAAACATGATGGACCTGGAGATCCCGTTGAAGAACTCCCTGACGAACTTTCCAATGACCAGCACCACTGACATGTACAGGCCTACAATGCTGTCGTGAGGAGCAGAGTGGACAGGTTCAAGTAAGTCTGTGAGCATACAACAGTTCTTTCAAAATCTCACTGAAATTTTAACAATATTTCTTAA
>NW_019515503.1:0-809 GCF_002814215.2 Seriola lalandi dorsalis
ACACACACACACACACAGACACACTCCAGTGAAGTCACCAGCAAGTCTAAAGGCAGATGTGTGGTTACAATTTGGATTTAAATACTATGAAGACAGCAAAGAGCTGGAGAAAATCAAAACTAGATGCAGAAGCCATGTGTACCTGTTCATACACTATGTAGCCGGTGCGCTGGGGTACGTTACTTACCTACCTATTATTTCTTGAGATACGGGTCTAAACTGTTGTTAAATAGAAAGTGTATTAATATAACTGCTTTGTGTCCATTCATAATGTATACATTAATGTTTTTAATCATGCACCAGGTTAGAGGAACACTTTACAGCATTAGTTCTCTGAGAATCTCATTCATACCCAAGAAAAATTGGTATTGTAACTGAAATATCTCTAACTGAATCAACATCGGATCGAATCGGGAAATCAGTGGCGATACCAAGCTCTAGTAGCAGTACGTACTGTAGTAGAAGTTGGCTACTCATGAACTTATTCACTGAGCAAAATACAAACTGCGTAAGTTTTATTTCACCTGTCTGTATCATCATCTCACCGTGACCGAAGAGCAAAACAAACAAAAGGCACCAGGAAATAGTATATAATCGATGCACAAACACATGCTGTATAAATGCCTTAAGTCAGACAGGGACAGCTGAATATAAGGTATGACTTTACCTGAAAAATGTGCTCTATATAAAATGCCATGTACATATTCAGGAAGAAACCCCTTGCTCCACTCAAAGGATACATTTTTGCCTTTAGCAGCTGTAAAAACCTATCCCTGAATCTTTTTAAATATGACGATTGAATATGTAGG
>NW_019515504.1:0-612 GCF_002814215.2 Seriola lalandi dorsalis
TATAGGAAGATGACCTATTCCAAATGTAGACATACACACAACCTCCTTCCCTCCTTCCTGTCAAACCTATTGTCTGTCTTTGACAGTGATACATCCCAGACAAGCTCCAAGTTCAATGCAATTAAATTCTATTGTTTGTTGCAGCGGTGAGGCAGCACTGAAGCAAACTTTTGGGTAATTATGACAGGTGTCTGTTATTTATTTTCAATCAATCAATCAATCATTGACTCCATAAAATGACAGGAAGTAAAAATGCCCATCACAATTTCCCACAGCCAAGGATAAGGCCATTACATTGTTTGTTTTGTCCCAACAACCGCCTAAAACCCAAAGATATTAAACCAACTGTGATATAAAACAAAGGAAAAGCAGCTGATCATCATGTTTTAAAAAGCTGGAGTCAGCTGATGGCATGTTGGTGTGGCATTTTGCTTGATAAATAACTAAATGATTAATTGATGATCAAAAGTGTTCAGTATCAAGTATGTCGATCAACTAAAACACACAATAAAAATAAAAAATACAATAAGGATAATTGAAAATAAAATGAAGACACAAAATAAAAGACAAGCAATGAGAGAATGTGTGATGGGAGAAGTGGTGTATATATAT
>NW_019515505.1:0-666 GCF_002814215.2 Seriola lalandi dorsalis
CAAAGACATGTGAACCAGACTCCAGTAACTGTATAGACCAACAATGTCACAAACGGCCCTGACTTTGTATCTGCTGTTGTTTTTTCTCACAATCATTGGTTTGGACATTAACCCAGACATGGACTCTCTCGTGCTGCTGAGTCATTGTATATTTAACAAAACTAGCAAAAGAATTAAGAAAAAGCGCCAGTATTTATTTTTTAAGGAAATATAGATTTTTTTCAGTGTAAAAAAATATTTTTCTCTAAATTTTGAGTCTTTGTGGCTGTTGAACATTTATCTCATTTTCAAGACTGACTTGAAATACACAGAATTTTCACGATTATGAAAGAAAACTGTAATTTATTAGACACATTAATGGTCAGATTGATTCCTTTTTTGATCACATATTGCTATTGGTATCTGCCTGAAAAATCCCGTGTGGGTCAAACTCTGCCTTTGATTTTATCTTTTCATTCCTCATCTTCCTTGTGTTCCCTCCTCTCTCCTCCCTCTGTGTGCTCGTAGCGGCCATGCAGAAGATGCTGTCAGACAGCTGCGCCATGAGCCTCCTCCAGGAGGCCAGTGACTGTCGCAGACAGAGCCTGGTCTCTGAGGCCTACAGGAGGTTAAACACACACTCACTCACACACACAGACACACACACCAGATCTGAGCAGAGACATG
>NW_019515506.1:0-674 GCF_002814215.2 Seriola lalandi dorsalis
ACTTTTTTATGACTTTTTATGGCTCACTATACTATGACGTTTCTGTGACTTTTTATGCCTTAGTATACTATGACATTTTTTTGCCTTATTATAATATGACTTTTTTATGATTTTTAATGCCCTACTATACTATGACGTTTTTTTGCTTTAATAAAGTATGACGTTTTTTTGCCTTACTATACTATGAGATTTTTATGACTTTTTATGCATTGCTATACAATGAAGTTTTTATGCCCTACTATAATATGACTTTTTTATGACTTTTGATGTCTTACTATATAATGACATTTTTTTGCCTTAGTATACTATGACGTTTTTTTGCCTTACTATAATGTTACTTTTTTATGACTTTTTATCACTTACTATAATATAACTTTTTTATGACTTTTTATCACTTACTATACTATGACGTTTTTTTGCCTTATTATACTATGACATTTTTATGATTTTTGATGCCTTACTATACTATAACTTTTTTATGACCTTTTATGCTCTACTATACTATGACGTTTTTATGACTTTTTACGCCTTAATATATTATGACATGTTTTGACTTTTTATGCCTTACTAAATTATGCCTTTTTTTCCTTACTATACTATGACTTTTTTATGACTTTTTTTGCCTTACTATACTATGACGTTTTTTGTCTTACTATAATATGACTTTTTTATGA
>NW_019515507.1:0-1621 GCF_002814215.2 Seriola lalandi dorsalis
CCTTATTATACTATGACATTTTTATGATTTTTGATGCCTTACTATACTATAACTTTTTTATGACCTTTTATGCTCTACTATACTATGACGTTTTTATGACTTTTTACGCCTTAATATATTATGACATGTTTTGACTTTTTATGCCTTACTAAATTATGCCTTTTTTTCCTTACTATACTATGACTTTTTTATGACTTTTTTTGCCTTACTATACTATGACGTTTTTTGTCTTACTATAATATGACTTTTTTATGACTTTTTATGCCTTACTATACTATGACTTTTTTATGATTTTTAATGCCCTACTATACTATGACGTTTATTTGCCTCACTATACTATGACTTTTTTATGACTTTTTATGCCTTACTATACTATGACGTTTCTCTGCCTTACTATATTATGACTTTTTTATTACTTTTTATGGCTCACTATACTATGACTTTTTTTTGACTTTTTATGCCTTAGTATACTATGACATTTTTTTGCCTTACTATAATATGACTTTTTTATGATCTTTAATGCCCTACTATACTATGACGTTTTTTTGCTTTACTATACTATGACATTTTTTTGCCTTACTATACTATGACTTTTTTATGACTTTTTTTTACCCTTACTTTACTATGAATTCTTTATGTCTTTTTATGGCTTACTATACTATGACTTTTTTATGACTTTTTATGGCTTGCTATACAATGACGTTTTTTGCCTTACTATACTATGACGTTTTTATGCCTTACTATACTCTGACTTTTTTATGACTTTTTATCTCTTACTATACTATAACTTTTTTATGACTTTTAATGCCTCACTATACTATGACGTTTTTTTGCCCAATTATACTATGACATTTTTATGATTTTTGATGCCTTACTATAGTATAACTTTTTTATGACTTTTTATGCCTTACCATACTATGACATTTTTTGCCTTACTGTACTATGACGTTTTTTTGCCTTAATATACTTTGACTTTTTTATGACTTTTTATCTCTTACTATACTATAACTTTTTTATGACTTTTAATGCCTCACTATACTATGACGTTTTTTTGCCCAATTATACTATGACATTTTTATGATTTTTGATGCATTACTATAGTATAACTTTTTTATGACTTTTTATGCCTTACCATACTATGACTTTTAATGCCTACTATACTATGACGTTTTGTTGCCTTACTATACTATGACGTTTTTATGACTTTTGATGCCTTATTATGCAATGACATTTTTTTGCCTTACTATACTATGACGTTTTTTGTATTACTATACTATGACTTTTTTATGACTTTTTATGGCTTACTATACCATGACATTCTTTGCCTCATTATACTATGACTTTTTTATGAACTTTTATGGCTTTTTATGCCTAACTATACTATGACATTTTTGTGACTTTTGATGCCTTACTATACTATAACTTTTTCACGACTTTTTATGCCCTACTATACCATGTCGTTTTTTTTGCCTTACTATACTATGATGTTTTCATGACTTTTGATGCCTTATTATGCAATGACATTTTTTTGCCTTACTATACTATGACTTTTTTTTTGCATTACTATACTATGACTTTTTTATGACTTTTTATATCTTACTATACTATGACGTTATTGTGA
>NW_019515508.1:0-569 GCF_002814215.2 Seriola lalandi dorsalis
AAAGTCATAAAAAAGTCATAGTATAGTAAGGCAAAAAAATGTCATAGTATAGTAAAGCAAAAAAACGTCATAGTATAGTAGGGCATTAAAGATCATAAAAAAGTCATATTATAGTAAGGCAAAAAAATGTCATAGTATACTAAGGCATAAAAAGTCAAAAAAAAGTCATAGTATAGTGAGCCATAAAAAGTAATAAAAAAGTCATAATATAGTAAGGCAGAGAAACGTCATAGTATAGTAAGGCATAAAAAGTCATAAAAAAGTCATAGTATAGTGAGGCAAATAAACGTCAGAGTATAGTAGGGCATTAAAAATCATAAAAAAGTCATATTATAGTAAGACAAAAAACGTCATAGTATAGTAAGGCAAAAAAAGTCATAAAAAAGTCATAGTATAGTAAGGAAAAAAAGGCATAATTTAGTAAGGCATAAAAAGTCAAAACATGTCATAATATATTAAGGCGTAAAAAGTCATAAAAACGTCATAGTATAGTAGAGCATAAAAGGTCATAAAAAAGTTATAGTATAGTAAGGCATCAAAAATCATAAAAATGTCATAGTATAATAAGG
>NW_019515509.1:0-318 GCF_002814215.2 Seriola lalandi dorsalis
TGTGTGCGCGTGTGTGTGTGTGTGTGTGTGTGTGTGTGTGTGTGTGTGTGTGAGCCATGGGGTTCACGCTGCTCTCCCAGAGAGCAGAGAGAGCAGGCCAGAGGACAGAGAAGCAGTGTGACCATGGATGATTTAGAAAATAAATATATGGTGGTCGCCACAAATAAATCAATGTAAGTATGAGAACGTAAAATATTGACGTTGACGTCGTCGATTATGACGACTAATCGCTGCAACCCTATTTGATTTTGATAAAAATATTTTGATAAAAATCAAATAAACCAAAAGAGATATATTGATTTTCTTGAAGAAAAAAAA
>NW_019515510.1:0-791 GCF_002814215.2 Seriola lalandi dorsalis
AAAAAAAAAGATCATGACTGCCGCTAACACTGATAAAATGTAAATACACACAGAGTATCTGTGCAAAGCATTTTAAAAGGGCTAAAGCATAATTAGGCCCTTAAAATTACTGCAAGTGCTGCAATTCCTGTTTACTCTGTCAATTGGTTATCTGGTGCTCCTTGGAAGTGCGATACGGTCTGTTAATTCAACTACTGTTGCTTTTCCTGGGTCACTTTACGAAAACACACCGAGATGTTGTAGAAACGGTTAATTCCTCCGCACACATGACTGAAGAGGAGGCCTCAGACGTCTAAACTTCAAGGTTACCTGTGCAGCAGATGTTACCATGGTGATCTTCCCCAGTTAACAGCGAGTCACCACCACCATTGAGAGATGGGAAAAGCCAGAGCTCAGCCCTGCAGAGACAGCTCGCTAGCCTATTAATTTTGCTTTGCCAGACAACTCCCTGGATTCAGCAAGTCAGCAAAAAAAAAAAATATTCGGATTTGGGTCTGCTGAGCTTTGGTGGTTTTTTTCAAGTTAATTAGATAAGTTAATAATCAAATTATATATTTGATGATATCTCATAAATCACCTAAAACAGCCAAAGTGAGTAAAAATATGTGCTCGCGAATACAAATTAACATCAACAATTCACATTTCATCTTTTAAGGTGAAGTAGAAACGATCCACAGATGGAAACCCACACCTGCGCACAGTAGTGCACATTCATGCCAACAAACTAGGTCTTCCTAATATATATGCATACAGTGCAGACTATGAATAGAACAGAGACAGCATCTTTCCTC
>NW_019515511.1:0-1012 GCF_002814215.2 Seriola lalandi dorsalis
GTGTCTAATTTGCATCATGATTTATCTCAGCCAGTTGTTGCTTTTGACTGACGGGTGTTTGACAGGTCAGTAATATATGGAAATCTGCGACAGCCCACACTACTGCAAAGTATGAAAACTTGATATGTTATGGTGACACTTTAATTTTGCTGTTGAGACATTTGGGAGTGTGTTGCTGAAGGTAGTTGGGATTTTATGATCGTCATGTAAGCAGACACCTTTCTGGGGCTTTTTTTGTTGTTGTTGTTGTTGTTGTTGTTGTTGTTGTGCTGCTCAGCTGTAGTTACCAGGTGAAGCAGGTGGTGGTAAGGATGACCTATCTGTATTTACAGCAAATTCACTTTTCATCCTTGTGGGTCTTGTGGAAGCATTTTTGCTCCTCTGCCAAGGAGGTTATGTTTTCCCCATGGTTTGTTAGTTTGTTTATTTGTCAGCAGGATTACACAAAAAGTACCAAACCGATTTTCCAGTAATATATGGAAATCTCTCGGTGGAGCGATGGAGCATGTGCCAAGAAAGAATCCATTACATTTTGGGGTGAATCCAGTTAGAGGGCCGGATCCAGGAATCTTTTTTAATCACTTTCTTTAACATTGTTAGATGAGGGCATTTTTCGCCTTGGCAGAGGTACGCACTCTACTTCTAGTTTAGACATGTATTCATTAAGCTTTGTCAACAATCCTGATCCGTCTGTTGTGCGCGCACAGTCACACCACGGGCTTCTGAAATATTTTCGAAACACTTCAACCACAGTAAAATGCTTAAGTAATTCATGTCATTCCAAAAGAATAGCTGACTAATCCTGATAGTAGCGTCTCCCCACCCCGGAAAAGTGGAAGCAAACATTCACCTTCTAATTTGTCCTGGTTTGAGAATACGTGTTGAGGTTGGCAGGTTCTCTGTCTGGGCTGTTTGCCAGAGTGAGAGCGGCTGACATCAGTCAATGTCAAGATTTAAATCGCAGGGAGAGAACAGATGAAATGACGCCTGCAAAGTCACAAAAAGTTGAAAC
>NW_019515512.1:0-725 GCF_002814215.2 Seriola lalandi dorsalis
GGTCTGACAATGTTATGGGTTGCATTATGGGAATTGCAGGATGCAACATTTTGCTTGATCCATTCAAGAAACTAAAAACCAAAATGTATGTGGGTGGGATTTGATCAGGCTAAACAAAGAAAACTAATATCGAGACAAACATCTTTGATACTGAATTTCACATTGTGTTGAAATAAAAAATAAGGGAGACATATCACACGATCTGCTAAATACATAGCAGTGCAATACCTCTAACCATCGTTTGTTATAGTAACATACAACACACATGGTAATTGCTAGATTTCAACATGGGGTCTTGCATGACACTACTGTCAACACAGTGCACTGTGAAGACTAACATACTGTATTAGTACCAGTGAGGTCCTGTCTGGGAAAGCC
This sequence comes from Seriola lalandi dorsalis, assembly GCF_002814215.2. Taxonomy (NCBI): domain Eukaryota; kingdom Metazoa; phylum Chordata; class Actinopteri; order Carangiformes; family Carangidae; genus Seriola; species Seriola lalandi. The sequence continues at coordinate 379 of NW_019515512.1, forward strand.
AAAGATTAATTATTCTCCTCTAATTCTAATTTTAGAATAATTATCTTCTAATTCTAACTTTAGTCTCATTTTCTATGAACTTTGCTTCAGACATTAAAGGGTTACTGTCCTAAAACCATCAAAAAAGAGTTATCCAATCAGACTACATGATCGGGACAGAAGATGTGAAGCCTCCACAGATATATGTGTTTGATTAGAAAGTGACAGGTGAATTAACCAATCACATTTTGATTCTTAGTGGGTGGAACCAATAATGACAGCAGCACCTGAGATTTACCTTTTTCTAACCAGCGGTTTAAGCTAGCAGATCACTTCAGTCTATCAGGCAGACTGGCAGCAGTCAAAGC
>NW_019515513.1:0-563 GCF_002814215.2 Seriola lalandi dorsalis
ACGCATGTGGAGACGCATTTTAAAGTCAGGTGTGAACTGACGTACTTAGAGCTGTCCACTTGTGATCGGATCACTGAAGACGCATGTTAATACTAGTGCTGACCGATTAAGCCTATTTTCATCGTCATCGCGATATGAACATGTGCAATAAACACATCGCAAAACACTGACTGAAACGCCATGCATGAAGGGTTTTTAAGGCGCAGCGCCTGAGCCAAATGAACCGGGAAAAAAAAACTCTACCGCATTTTGGTGTGGGGCTGCAGCCTCTCACACAGCAGACAGCACAGAGGCGGCAGTGTAGACCAGTGAGGAGTGAACTTTTTACCGGAGCTGACAACAACTACAGTCGTAGCTCTTCATCACACCACCTGTTCAACAAGATTTATACACGAAGAAAAGCTACATTTTCAACATGTCCATCCACCGCGGTTGGTTTTGCACGAGCACAGTGCGCTAACGTAAAGCTAATAGTGAACTGTTATAAACAAGCTAAATGGAAGTGTGTAGACTGCAGGTTCATTTGACACAAACGTCTGTAAACTCATAGCTACAGTCTGAGA
>NW_019515514.1:0-840 GCF_002814215.2 Seriola lalandi dorsalis
TAGCTATCTGTCCGCAGAGCTTCTCCAAACAGAGAGCTAGACACGAAAAGGATTGCGAATGACGAACACAGAGCTTTGACGGATAAACACAGCGAGGAACAAATGCAAGCCAGAAAACAGAGAGAAGCCATGAGACTGATGTTGTTTGGAGCTGCATGAGGGAACACAAACAAATGTACAAATACCTTCCTGTTTCCTGATAGAAAGCTCCGGCCATCATGGCTCTGATGTGTTTGTGACTCTGCATTCTAAAAGGGCATTATGCTAATGTCTCCAGCTCTAGATGTGGATGTGTTTGCCTGCCTGAAAAGGCTTTTCCTATTTCCCCCTTCACTCAGACACACAATCTGCTGGCATTCTAATTAAATAGGGAAAATATGCCAGAAAGAAGAGGAACATCCCTGATTTACATGTTGCTGTTGTCCAGCAAAAGCCTTTGAAAAGGAAAATAAATTTGTTAATGTTTTGTTTTGAATTTGACCAGTGGCCATGTATAAATAGAAATGTCTTAAAGCTCCATATTTTACAAGTTTTAAAAGAGTTGATCTATAAGAAGATATATTTGTGGTTTTAAGACCCAAAAACCATCTCAGTGTACTTTTACATTAGTTATCCTCTCTCAGGCTTCTCTCTTGAGCTCTAGTAACAACAGGTCGTGACTGTTTTCTGAGTGATCTAATGAAAATATAGCAGATTTCAGGTAAACCAAGTCCTGCAAGGTTGCATGGTGGGTCCAGATGGGCAGGGATTGGGCTCTAGCTGAGAGCGGTGACTGCTTTGTTGTGACATCACAAAGTTCCAGAAGTCCTGACGGCTGGTTTTAATGCTCAGTTTCTGAAT
>NW_019515515.1:0-758 GCF_002814215.2 Seriola lalandi dorsalis
AGATAGATAGATAGATAGATAGATAGATAGATAGATAGATAGATAGATAGATAGATAGATAGATAGATGGACAGGTGTCACCTTCAGGATGAGCTCCACCACCTCTGTATGGACCAGACCGTGGACTGACTCCCCATTTACGTGAGTGATCAGGTCCCCGGCCCTGAGTCCAGCTTCCTGGGCGGGGCCTCCGTCCTCCACATGCTGCGTTTGGAACAAATAAATTGATGAAACAGATTCAGACAGAAAAGAAACGCTGTGTCAAAACTCTGACGGGTTAAGAACCTGGTCCATTCCCCTTTTCCATTGCACATGCTCTCCCTGCGCTTCACCGCCTGAGCAGCAGATGCTCTTATTATTTTAACTTGTTTTATTGAGTTTCACCTTTGTGTTTGCACATTTTTTAATTGTTTACATGTTTTAATACAATTTGAGCTGCCTTGTATGCATGAAAGGCGCGATACATGGATATACTCTGCACACTGTGAGCTCCGCTCTCTCACCCAGACCATGTGATGCACGCTGTAGACATCGCTGTCTCCCATGTAGACTCTGATGGCTCGCAGAGTGAAGCCGTACTTCTTCCCGGAGCGATGGATGGTGATCGGGGAATGCAGGACGTTGACCATCGGAGAGTAGTCTCTGCTGGGAGAGGAGTCGCGGGAGGAAGGGTTGGACGAGAGGGAGCGAGGAGACATGGGGCTCGCCAGAGGGGAGGCGCCATGTTGCTCCACTGAGGAGAGAGGAACGGAGTTAAA
>NW_019515516.1:0-800 GCF_002814215.2 Seriola lalandi dorsalis
TTTTTTTTTTTTTTTTTTTTCAGTTTGACAAAAAAGTGTGAATATTGAAATATTAAACATGATTTAGTTTCTTCTTCAATAAAAACTGTTCATTGATGAAATGTTTGTGCAGGTGTGGAACACGTGAAGATGGGTTACTACTGTCGCGTCTGTTTCCTGTTTTACTCCAACGAAGACACGGCGAAGAAAACACACTGCAGCAGCCAGACGCACTACGACAAGCTGCAGGTGAGACGCCACACCTGAGACAGAGCTCCGCCCATATCACACCTGAGACATGTAGTCAATAATAATGAGGAACTTCATTCATACAGCACCTTTCAAAATAATGCACCAAAATTCTTTACTAAAGAAAAACAACAAATGAACAGTTTCAATAAAAGTTAAATAAACAAAATACAATGAAATAAAGAGAAAAACAAACAAGTTGATCAGATGTTATTGATCTTCAGGCAGGGAGATGAGTCACAGCTGTCTGATGTGATAATGTTTCTTTGTTTCAGAAATATCTGGAGAAGGAGCAGATGAAGGCAGAGAGGAAGAAAGGGAAGAAGACGACATCATGAAGACACCATGAGTTCATCCAACCATTTTACTTTGTAGTTTTTCTTTAGTTTGAGGTTCAGACGACGCACACTGAGGAGCTTCAGCTGTAAACACGTCTCCTAGGAAACAGACGGAAGCTGAAAGACTTTGTGTTACAGAAGGTGACGAGCTGCTGAGTGGATGGACAGTAAACAGGAAGTCAGTGAATCCATCACTCATGTTTTCTCCGTCCATGTGGAGAGTCGTTGGTGTGA
>NW_019515517.1:0-485 GCF_002814215.2 Seriola lalandi dorsalis
GAAGAAAGGGAAGAAGACGACATCATGAAGACACCATGAGTTCATCCAACCATTTTACTTTGTAGTTTTTCTTTAGTTTGAGGTTCAGACGACGCACACTGAGGAGCTTCAGCTGTAAACACGTCTCCTAGGAAACAGACGGAAGCTGAAAGACTTTGTGTTACAGAAGGTGACGAGCTGCTGAGTGGATGGACAGTAAACAGGAAGTCAGTGAATCCATCACTCATGTTTTCTCCGTCCATGTGGAGAGTCGTTGGTGTGACAAACGGAAATTAGTGAATTTTTTTTCTTCCTTGAAATGATTCATTAGTCATCCACCGAGCTGCTGATCAACTTTCAGTCAATTGACTCATTGATTATCTGTTCAGTTCTAAACGAGACATTTGAAGACGTCAGGTTGTTTTAAGGAAAATTACATTTTTCATTCAAACAATCAACAGAGTAAAAACTTCACCAGCCGTTTTCAAATTGACTGGATTTAATTC
>NW_019515518.1:0-649 GCF_002814215.2 Seriola lalandi dorsalis
AATCTGACCTGAGACCTAAAGCCATATTTTTGGCTTATTTTATATGTTATCAACAGTAAATTAAACAGTGAAACTATTTAAATGTCGATTAATAGTTTATGTTATTTATCATGTACCAATGCCAAACATTTGCTGGTTCCAGTTTTCTCAAACATGAGGACTTGATGCTTCTTTCTGATTTCAATAACTCAAAATTGGATCTTTTTGGGTTTTGGACTGTTGGTTCTACAAACAATTGTAAATTTAAGATGTCATCTTTGACTGAATTGTGTTTGTTTTTTGTTTTTTTACATCATGCTGTCATTTGGAAGTTTAAACTATTAACTGATTAATAACTGAATAAATAACCTTGCTGAAGGCAAGGCAAGTTTATTTATATAGGACCATTCAGACTTAAAGCAATTCAAAGTGCTTTTCAGAGGAATAGAATAAAAGTGACATTAAGTAATATTAAAATGCATTTAAAAGACGGTAAAAACAGAAACAAAAGACAAGGGAAAAAAAAAAAAAATAGCTCAACAGTTTAATGTGCAGAACTCCCTGTAAAGCCACAACTCAATTTTCACACTGTTTTTTAAGTGATGAAGCAAATGAGATGTAGGTGCGTGCATGCATGGGTGTGTGTGTTTGTTTGTATGTCAATCGTGCA
>NW_019515519.1:0-760 GCF_002814215.2 Seriola lalandi dorsalis
GGATCTGTGAGAAAATGGCTTAGCGCTGGTGTGTAATCTCCATTCATGCTTTTACAAAGACCTTTGGTATTGATTATCACTACTTCTCTACTTCTTTCTCATCAAAGTTTGGCATTGTTGAAGAACATTTCTGTGTAAACTTCTCTGCACCAGTGTGAGGATCCTCTTCCTCCATCTCTACTTTAATCATAAGTGTAATGTATATGTTTGATTGGTTATTAATGCAAGATTCTGATCATTCAACAAGTGGAAGTACACAACTGAAAGTTTCTGCCAGGCATCTGAAACTGTGTCATTTACATTGTCAATATTCCACTGCTCATGGTCTTTGGCCCACAGTTTACCACGATGCAAAAGCCACAACAAAAATACAAAAGATACAATACAAATACAAAAGACACAACACAAATACAAAAGATACAACACAAATACAAAAGATACAATACAAATACAAAAGATACAATACAAATACAAAAGATACAACACAAATACAAAAGCCACAATATAAATACAAAAGACACAACACAAATACAAAAGATACAATACAAATACAAAAGACACAATAAACAATGCAAAAGCCACAACACAAATATAAAAGCAACAACCTGACTGCAAATCAACAACATGGATGCCACAACACTTTTGTATTTGTGTTATGGCTTTTGCACTGAGTTGACCAATCTGAGCCACCGTAGCTCTGCCCTTTTAAAGCTCTCTGTAACTCTGGTTTTTAAATTAGATGCTCACCCCTCATGGCAGA
>NW_019515520.1:0-617 GCF_002814215.2 Seriola lalandi dorsalis
CTTTTGTATTTGTGTTGTGTCTTTTGTATTTATATTGTGGCTTTTGTATTTGTGTTGTATCTTTTGTATTTGTATTGTATCTTTTGTATTTGTATTGTATCTTTTGTATTTGTGTTGTATCTTTTGTATTTGTGTTGTGTCTTTTGTATTTGTATTGTATCTTTTGTATTTGTGTTGTGTCTTTTGTATTTATATTGTGGCTTTTGTATTTGTGTTGTATCTTTTGTATTTGTGTTGTGTCTTTTGTATTTTTGTTGTGGCTTTTGCATCGTGGTAAACTGTGGGCCAAAGACCATGAGCAGTGGAATATTGACAATGTAAATGACACAGTTTCAGATGCCTGGCAGAAACTTTCAGTTGTGTACTTCCACTTGTTGAATGATCAGAATCTTGCATTAATAACCAATCAAACATATACATTACACTTATGATTAAAGTAGAGATGGAGGAAGAGGATCCTCACACTGGTGCAGAGAAGTTTACACAGAAATGTTCTTCAACAATGCCAAACTTTGATGAGAAAGAAGTAGAGAAGTAGTGATAATCAATACCAAAGGTCTTTGTAAAAGCATGAATGGAGATTACACACCAGCGCTAAGCCATTTTCTCACAGATCC
>NW_019515521.1:0-520 GCF_002814215.2 Seriola lalandi dorsalis
ATATATATATATATATATATATATATATATATATATATATATATACCCAGTCAATTTAACTGGGTACAATAAAAGAAGAAATCACAATTACAGATATGACTTCAATGCAATGAAAGAATTAATTCTTTGTCTCATTGGTGCCTGAAACATCAGCTGATCACCATCACAGCCTCACAGAGCTGACTGCTGTCTGAACTTAACCTGGTGCGGAGTCTGTAACCAGAGTGAAGGTTATTCCAGAGGCAGATAATGACGACGGCTGTGTAATGAGATGATCAATCATCACATATTTAACCTCCTAGGACCTGGCGTCCACATATGTGGACCTCACATTTTTGGGTTCTCTAGACCACAATACTAACTTTTTCTCAACAAGGGCCTGGTGACCACATATGAGGATATTATACTGCCACTCAGTAATAGAAATTTAAAACTAATGTCCTCATATGTGGACATCATTTTTCTCAGGTCCCAATCAGCCTATATAGCACAGAATAGAGCTCGGGTCTTAGGAGGTTAA
>NW_019515522.1:0-589 GCF_002814215.2 Seriola lalandi dorsalis
TCAGTTTCTAATCCTAATCAAAGTGAACGGACACTTGTCTGTTAATTATTACCCGCCCGATAAAAAAAAAAAAAAGTGCTATTGTGAAGATGTACTGTTTAATATCGTGTTTAATTGAAAAAATGAAAAAGTATTTCTGCATGCTCGGGGGACAACTATTTCTCAAACTATGAAACCCCCGCCCCGACAAAAAACAACCCCGTTCGGTACGCTACGTTCCGTTAGTTCGGACGTCATGTATAGTATGTTTGCGTCGCCTTTGCGCCGCATCCCAAAGCGAGTCCGTTTTACACCGGAAAGGTCGTCACGGAACTCACTCACTTGTGACGCGGGACAAATAATAGAAACGTAAAACGACATCAAGGCAGTCATAATTCACTTATCGTCACTTCATCCGGTTCTTGCATCCCATATTAATGGCTCCGCCAGGGCCCCGCTCGCCCGCTCTCATTTCCTGTTCCCTCTGGAAGAAGCCAAGAAGAGCCTTCAGAACAAACCTCTGCTAAAGTACAAGTCTTCGGCGGGTGGCCCGCAGGACAACACTCACACCGTCAAAGTATTCGTCTCCTACGCAAAAGTGACCACGGCC
>NW_019515523.1:0-663 GCF_002814215.2 Seriola lalandi dorsalis
TAAATCGATAATATTAAAACTATATTATTCCGCCAAGTTATGTAGTTCAGTCAGTAACAAAAAGTAGTTGCCATGGATGCTGCTGTGATTTTTCAGTTAAAGCCATTATTTAAATCAATCACTACACTGTTACATGTGTGTTTTAATCAATTACTTTACAAGCGCGAATCGAAGAACCAAAACACCGGGACCATTTGTGTAACCCTGTCCGATTATAGCATCACTTCACGCCGCTGAGAAATCACAACATTCCCGCATCAGTGCGGGTGTCCGCGCTTCGGCATCATCAGCCCCGTGAAGCTAGTTAGCTGCTGTCCCAGCTCCGGAGCACTGCGGTACTCGCGGCGTGATTTATAAAGAAACTGGATAAATAATAATAATAATGATTAGAGGCTCCGTCAATAAAAAATTGTTGTTTTTAAACGGCGATCTTATTCCGACCCGGGCAAAGTTTCACACGAGTCCCGCAGGACACCTGAGACCGAGTACTTACCGTCTATCGCCATGATGCTCCGTCTCGGACTCTACCAACTGTGGGGGTGGTGGTGGGGGTGTGATGGAGACGGGAGGTCATTCATGAACCAGTGTGGTAGTGTTTGTGAGAGAGGGAGAGATTGTGTAAGCATTTATAAGACCTATGGCAGGTATGGGGAAGATTCAAGT
>NW_019515524.1:0-530 GCF_002814215.2 Seriola lalandi dorsalis
CAACTCCTTCATAAAAAGGGAAATACCGGAGAGGTCAAAGTTCACGAGTTGAGTCCATAAACCATGAGAACAGAACAGTCCTTAAATCACATCCATCCCATAAACCACCTGTGCACTGAGATTATCTGATGCATTTAGACAAACTCTGGTTCTCAGACTCCTGAAACTACAAATACCGTTTCTTTTCTCAATTTAGGGGGAAAGTGAAGAGAAACATCTGTTGAGACTAAACATTTTGACTCTAGATGTGTCACCTTCTATCAAACAGCCTCTTAAGTTGTAATAAAAAAAATTAAAAAAATAATATTTTTAATAATATAATAATAATAAAATAATAAAAGTTGTCCAGTGCTGCAGTGACAGCTGTAAACTGTCTGAAATCTTAAAGACGTCTCTGATGAAAATCATGTTTTGAAACTTGTTAACATCCATGTTTTTTATGTTTTTTATATAATACAGACATTTGATGAGTGAAATAATCATCAGCACCATGACTGAGTGTTTCCACCTTGAACTGCAGTGAACCAATG
>NW_019515525.1:0-608 GCF_002814215.2 Seriola lalandi dorsalis
AGTACATTTATAAATGATAAAATAATGATTCAGTATCAGTACAATTGAGTGATAGTCATTAAGTAATCCAGTAGTATGTTAGTATGTTTTATTAAGTGCTTATGTGTTTTAGAGGTTTGTATGCACTACTTTTTACTAGGGTTGTTCACTGCAGGTACTGCTTGTTGTCCGTGTCCTTATTTTGGTCGGTCGATAAGAGCTCTGGGGTCAGATGGTCTGGAATTGACCTCTCGGGGCTATTTAGACTGAGCTATTAGACCTTAGTTGGAGGTGCACACACACACAGACACACAAACACACACACGTTTTCTCACTTTTGGGGAAACTACATAGACTCGCATTCATGTCCTGGAGAGTTACCCCAACCCTAAACACCAAGATGCAAATTGACCAGAAAGAGATGCAAAATGAACAGTGTTTCATAATCCATCCACGCTGAGATGTTTAAGCTTTCAGTAACTGCTGTTGTTTCCCTGAGTATTTACAATACAATCATTATAATGATGCCACTGCTTCTGTTGCTGTGGTCAATACTAATGATGTGATAATATAGTAATGGGTGACGTTTTTGTCCTTCTGTAACCTACATCAGTGACACAAGCAAAGAC
>NW_019515526.1:0-959 GCF_002814215.2 Seriola lalandi dorsalis
AAAAAAAACCCAGCCATCAGCATTTCTAAAGCTCACTAATTAACTAGTTATATTTCATTTGTTTAAGCCATACAAAAACCAAACAGTAAAAACGAGTTGTGGTTTCACAGTGGGTTTTGTGCTGGACTATTTCGTGATAGAAGAGCTGGTAGTTGAATTTTGTTACAGACAGAGCTAGGCTAGTTGTTTCCCACTATTTCAAGTCTTTATGCTAAGCTAAGCTAACATTATCCTGGCTGTACCTTTTTGTTTAACAAATAGATATAAGTGTGGTATCAGTCTCCCCATCTAACCCTCAGCAATAGTGCAAAAAAGCTTGTGTCCCAAAATGTCAAACTATTCCTTTAAAGTTAGTCAGATAGGAATTCCCCTCCCGACCTTTCTGACACAACTACAGCTTGGTGAGATGGATTTAATCTGCTTGCCAGATGTCGTTAGCTCATCCACTGGTGTTTGAATCTGAATCAATTTGTCTGATTGCCCATACGTTAATGCAGTGTCGCCTGCTGCAATTTCCCTGAGAGAGAAGGGCCAGCTAACACATTAGTATAGGAGAATGAATGAACCTACTTCTGCTCCTAATGCTGATAGAAAGTCTACGTTAACTAGTCTTTGCTTGTGTCACTGATGTAGGTTACAGAAGGACAAAAACGTCACCCATTACTATATTATCACATCATTAGTATTGACCACAGCAACAGAAGCAGTGGCATCATTATAATGATTGTATTGTAAATACTCAGGGAAACAACAGCAGTTACTGAAAGCTTAAACATCTCAGCGTGGATGGATTATGAAACACTGTTCATTTTGCATCTCTTTCTGGTCAATTTGCATCTTGGTGTTTAGGGTTGGGGTAACTCTCCAGGACATGAATGCGAGTCTATGTAGTTTCCCCAAAAGTGAGAAAACGTGTGTGTGTTTGTGTGTCTGTGTGTGTGTGCACCTCCAACTAAGGT
>NW_019515527.1:0-752 GCF_002814215.2 Seriola lalandi dorsalis
GCTCAACGACAAACTGGCCAACATGACCCTGTACAGCCCACCGCCCACCAACCTGCAGGGCCGCTGGGGGGATCTGGTTGAACCCCAGGATAGAGTCACTACCTGGGACACGGGTGTCCCCATCCCCCTGCTGCAGTTTGTAGGAGCAAGGTCTGTGGACATCCCTGAGCAAATCCAGCTGCACAGTCACCTTGGAAAGACCCATGCACAGGTACTGCTGTCCTCTAATTCATTTCTGTGGGGTGGTCCTGTGTTGAGGTTGCAGCAGCTTGATGATGATGATGATGATTTGTTTTCCTCCTTTGGGAACTCAGGCCCGCTTGCTCAAGTTAGAAGAGGGCACCAAACTGGACTGGTCCACAGCAGAGGCCCTGGCTTTTGGCTCTCTCCTCAGCCAAGGTCAGATACATCAGATCCAAATTTAAGGATCATTTAATTTTTATTGCTGTCAAGAAATGGATTTGTAGATTTGAAATTATTGCTTTTGCAGGTTTTAGTATTCGAATCAGCGGGCAGGATGTTGGAAGAGGCACGTTCAGTCAACGTCATGCCATGGTAGTGTGTCAAGACACCAATGACATGTACATCCCTCTAAACCACATCAGCCCCCAGCAGACGGGTTTCCTGGAGGTAACACTCTTACAAAACAGATCAGCCATCAGTGTGAACACACTCTGTCTAAATCATGGCACAATCAACATTCAGTCTTATCTAACCTTACATCACCTGATATCTGTAACAAGACTGCTTCC
>NW_019515528.1:0-680 GCF_002814215.2 Seriola lalandi dorsalis
GCTGTGAGTGGTGGCCTGTTGTTGTCGAACAGCAATGCTCCTGATTAATCTAATTACCGCTGCAGGAAAATAAACAAGAAATAAAAGGTCATTTGGGAGGTCAATTAGCAAAATTTAAAGTTAATCTTTACTGCAGGAAAATCACAATTTGCAATTTAACTGACAGCATGTCATTATTATAATTTTATTAATAAAGAATTAGTTGTATTTATTTATTTATTTACAATCATTTAGAATATATTATATATGAGTTTTTTCCAACAATGGAAAACATTGGTAAATTTAAACACTAGAACACAATTTATGTGTTGTTTGTGTATGAATTTTGAGGTTTAATTAAACGTATACAGCAGAAATTTGTTGTTCGAGGTGAAAGACTGACTATTGATCGACATGATGTTAGTTTTTGACTGTAGCAATCAGAACATTATTTGTCCAGTTGCTGTTATTTTCACACAATTAAATAACATATTTCACCCAAAGGTTCCATGTTGTATAAATGTAGACCTCCAACTGTTGTTTGATTATAAAGCAGGTCTTGGTTCTATATTAATACTGTGAAAGTATCAAAGCGCTCAGTCCACAGAGGAATGCACACAGCCTGTACTTAGACACTGAGCCTCAAAACGAGCTGCCAGGACTTCTGTAACTTTGTGATGTCACAACAAAGCAGTCACCGC
>NW_019515529.1:0-674 GCF_002814215.2 Seriola lalandi dorsalis
AATCAAGTTATTGTAGCTGTGTTGATATATTGTTCATTTATTTGTATTCTTTTTCTGGGGTGAACATTCTCAAAACTTGTGTGTTAAGTTGGAGTTTCATTGTATTTCTGGCTCCATTTTGAATTGATTTCTTTTATAGTTCCTGTTTACCTGTTGTATCAAGGGGGGCTTTAATTAACGACGCACAAAAGACGCGCGAGTGACGTGGCTGCACATTCTCGGCAAAAGCGGGAAAACCTTTGTGCTGGTAAGACGTGTTGTGATGCTCTCTTTCCCTCTAGCGCGTAAAACTAACTTCTCGTGGTTTAAACTGCGTGTAAATGTAACTATAAATGTAGATGACGCATTACAGACAGCGCCAGTGGCAAGAAATGGTTTATACTTCCTTTTCCCGAGTGGGCGTGGTCACGCTTACTTACTATGTTAGTGATACTAACTAATACTCCGTGTTCGTTTGACGTCCCTCCGGCTTCCTCGTTAGTATAGTGGACAGTATCTCCGCCTGTCACGCGGAAGACCGGGGTTCGATTCCCCGACGGGGAGTAGTTTTCTATTTCTGGTTTAGGGTCTGATTGTTATTAGTTTTAAAAAAGTTGCTTGATACCGCAGCAAATGAAAAATACTCCCCGTCGGGGAATCGAACCCCGGTCTTCCGCGTGACAGGCGGAGATACT
>NW_019515530.1:0-774 GCF_002814215.2 Seriola lalandi dorsalis
ATCATTTCCGTGGCAGTGTGAGCTGAATGTCATATATGAAGCATTTCAAAATAACATTCCCGATTAAGCGCCCAGTCGTATACTCACGCTCACAGAGGAAAGGTCCATTAAAATAAACGGCCGATGAAATGACAACGGTCCCGCTGGAGTCCTCCGCCGTTTTATCCGCAATATTTCCGCAGTGGAAGTCACAAACTATCCTCACAGGGTCGGTTAACACATTTAATTTCAGCGCTGCGGTTCTCCTTCAGTGACCTGATCCTCACATGATAGCCGCCGTGTGTCTGTCGAGCCTAATGTTGTAGACTAGCGTCAAGTCAGACCAACCGACGACGCTTCAACTTCCGGTTTCTATGTTTCAAGAATAAAACTCTCATTAACGGCAAGATACGTGGTAATGAAGATTGAGGAAAAAAAATATATATATGTATTTTAAATTGTAGTCGCAGTCTATGACCTATCTCTTATACTCTATTTTACCAAATATTCGTTAATAATTAAAATGAATTCTATCTTCTATGTTTCTATCTGAAAGGCTGGAACATTTTAAGCTAACATTCAGTTAGCTTTAAGCATACTAGGCTACAGTATCTAGAGTTATTCATTGCTAACAAATATATAGTTATTTAGCTTTTCAGAAAGAACATTATAACAGGGACATGACTCTACAGGTGAATTAACACTGGAGGGTTTTGGTTGATTTTAAAAGATAAGAGTACATATTACACCATAGCTTATTATCTTGCTCCAAGAATGGAATTTAAACTAAGCTAG
>NW_019515531.1:0-537 GCF_002814215.2 Seriola lalandi dorsalis
TTACACCCTGGTGATGAGTCGCTGGTGTTGTGTGTTGGAGGAGCTGACGGAGATCTTCTGGAAACAGACAGTCGAGGAGGGAGGAGAGGCGAGGAGAGATAAGATGGGAGGGAGGGAGGGATGTGTGGGTGGAGGAGAGAGAGGACGGAGCAGAGATTAGTCATCATGTGGAGTTTGGACGGAGGCGGCGGACGGATGGAGGGATGGAGGGATGGAGGCAGAATCTCTCAGTTCTATGTTTAGCTGCGTCTCAGCTTTCTGGTTTAATGGAGATTCCCTCTCTGAGCGGCTGCGTGTCGTCATGTTCTCCCCACTCTCACTGACTCTTTACAGGTTTCAGGAGAAAGAGAGAAGCTCCGTCGTCTGTCAGGGTGGAGGAGGGAAGAAAATCCCCTCTTCAGACACTGTTTCAGTGACGTCACATTAGCACCTGAGGGAACTGTGACGTCACTCTTTCATGCTGAAATCTTACCTGCGTCCTGCATCAGAGAGGAGGGAGTGGAAGCACCGTGTGTGTGTGTGTGTGTGTGTGTGTGT
>NW_019515532.1:0-404 GCF_002814215.2 Seriola lalandi dorsalis
TCAAGGCTAATAATAACTGACCATATGAGGACACAGAAACCAGATATCTTTGTGGTTTTAGTCTTAGTGTGTTTCCTCCTCCTCTTCTCTTTACTCAACACAGAGTGCACAAATGCATCTCTCTCTCTCTCTCTCTCTCTCTCTCTCTCTCTCTCTCTTTCTTCATGTTTCTCTTCATGTCTCTCGTCCCAAGTGTCCACTCAGTACACCAGTCAAACCGCAATGAGCTCATTCAACCACCAATCCCCTGGGGCATTATGGATAAACTCACAACATTATGCTCTCTATTGACTAGTGGAGTGCACTCAAGGGACCATGGGCACCATGCAATTACACACACACACACACACACACACACACGCAAAGTACAGAGACGAGACTCGATCATATAAATATACACAAGT
>NW_019515533.1:0-851 GCF_002814215.2 Seriola lalandi dorsalis
CCAAGCGCCGCTCTCCGGACCTCACGAACCGGAGAGCTGAGACAACACAGCAAGGACGGGACCACTGACACACACACACACACACACACACACACACACACACACACACACACACACACACACACACACACACAGGGTTACAGTGAGCGGCCTGCATAATTTCTCTGTCTGCGCTCCAACATCAACATAACAACATAATAATGTAATAAAAGATAATGTCTCTTTTCTTCTTCTTCTTCTCCTCAGAGCTTCAGTCACTTCAGTAATTAAGGAGTTAAACTGTCGCTTCCTTACCGGGTGAGTTGGCGCCGGCCAGCTCCTCCAGCGTGGCGGTGGGCTGGACGCTCAGCAGAGCTCGGCCCATGTACAGCGCCTGAGTCTGCAGGACGGCGCCCACCTTCATGTCGAGCTGGTCGCCGTGGTTACTGCCATATCCCCACAGCATGCACAGGAACCTGAAGAGCATCGCCGGCTCGCGCAGGTGGACCTGGGTGACACGGAGACGGCGGTTCAGGCGATGTTTTCTCACCACGGCACAGATTTGTGTTTTTGAAGCAGCGTCTTTGATTCTCTCACCTGGACCAGGAGTTTCATCAGCTCTCTGAAGCTGCCTGCCGCCGGCCCGTCTCCGGCGCCGTTAGCAATGATGACACCAAAGAGGCGGCAGATCAGTCCCAGGTAACAGCAGGTGTTTGTGTCCAGCTTCTCCGGGTTCCACCACGCTTCAGCTGTCAGACAGAGAAGAGCGTGATCAGGTGACCTCGCAGAGACAGAGCGGGAGTCAAACGCTCAGGAGGCTCTTTACCTTTAAAGGAGGCGTCGTGACACCTGAGAGAGGAGATGAAGTCTCT
>NW_019515534.1:0-603 GCF_002814215.2 Seriola lalandi dorsalis
TTTTTTTTTTTTTTTTTTTTTTTTTACCTTCACAGCTCCAAAAAGATCTGCAGGACGTAATGGCTTCTTCTCAGCGGCTTCTATGGAAAAGAAGCTCATTTGTAATTATATAAGACACACTTAAACATAAAAGTTCATAAACGCCAAAGGCATGTGAGAACAAAGAGCAGCTGTCAGGACGCAGCCCGTCCTCCACCGCCCACCCGGTCACAAACACACACACAGCAGCTCGTGCACAGGCGAAAAGCCACAAGGGCATGCAAAGTCACACTGTTGAAAATGATTATAAACCCCTAAAACAACTGCAGTATTGATTGAGGAAAAGAGAAGGTAAACCCAAATTGAATTTAATTATAGACAAGGTTGGAGGAGGCAACAAAAGCGTTTTATAATTATTTAATGGCTCCTCAATCAGAAAGAACTGCAAACAAAGCCCTAATCATGTATTCAATATGTGGTTTACTGTATTTACTCTTTATTAGCGACAGTTTCCTGGGCATATTTACCCAGTTCTGGTTCTAACAATGTGCCGTTTCCTTTACGAACGTCCCGTTATTTTCTCCGCTACTCCAAACCTATCTCCTAAAAATTATGTTTATACAC
>NW_019515535.1:0-596 GCF_002814215.2 Seriola lalandi dorsalis
GGAGGAGGAGGAGGAGGAGTAGCGCTGTGTGTAACTGTGTGTAATCGCATGTTTGGGGCGTCTCACTCTCACCTTGAGGCCCAGGGCAGCAGCCATGTGTGCAGCCGTCCAGCCGTCATTGTTGGCCTGGTTCAGCAGGGCAGCGGGCAGTGCCAGGGTGCCGGAGGGGTCAGGGGTCACAGTGGGGTCACCCTGAGGAGGGTGGCAGAGGAGGAGACGCAGCGTGTCCACGTGTCCTGAGCGCACCGCCGCATGGAGAGCCGTGCAGCCGTCCTGCAGAAAGAGAGAGAGAGAGAGAGAGAGAGAGAGAGAGAGTTCAGATCTAAGTGTTAAAAGTTAAAAAGTTCACTCTTTTCTAATGACAGAATCCATGAGAGATATTTTACAGCTTTATGTTCTAGTGAAAAGTCTCTCGAATTTTGTCAAAGTCATGTCTATAGGGTTTTATTTTCATAAAATCATGTCAGAAAACAATGAACTTACAGAGCAAAACATACATATCTTCTCTTCACTGTCACATAAAAGAAACATGCCATATCAGATTTTTACCACACAATTATTGTGGCCAAAAGACAATCGATAATCGATAATCGTAT
>NW_019515536.1:0-620 GCF_002814215.2 Seriola lalandi dorsalis
ATTCTGGTTTAGAACCTGGTTTTAGATTGTTGTTTAGATTCTGGTTTTAGATTTTGATTTAAGATTCTGGTTTAGGTTCTGGTTAAGATTCTGGTTTCAGATTCTGGTTTAGATTTTGGCTTGAGAATCTGGTTTAGATTCTGGTTTAGAACCTGGTTTTAGATTGTTGTTTAGATTCTGGTTTTAGATTTTGATTTAAGATTCTGGTTTAGGTTCTGGTTTCGTTGTAAGGATGACAGCAGCATGTTTAAGCGTGTTGGTCTGACTGGAACCAACCCTGGACTCTTGTTCAGGTTCTCCTCAGGGAGGTGCTGTGAGGAGCTCATGTCTGAGTTTCATAAAAAATTCTGTTTCTCACCAACTTTTCTCCTCCTGATTACGAGGGTGGGGTCATGGAAGAGCTGCTCCTCATCCTCAGCGCTGATCACCTGACAGCATCCAGCACAAAACAACCAATCAGAGAGGAGAAGGAGGAGGAGCAGCAGTAGCAAGAGGAGGAGGTGCAGCAGCAGGAGGTGCAGCAGGAGGAATACCTGACACTGGCGGAGATAGGGAGTGATTCTCGAAGGTTCGATGGTTTTAATGAGCAACATCCTGAAATCATCGAGCTGCAGCCAACA
>NW_019515537.1:0-316 GCF_002814215.2 Seriola lalandi dorsalis
AAACCAGAATCTTAAATCAAAATCTAAAACCAGAATCTAAACAACAATCTAAAACCAGGTTCTAAACCAGAATCTAAACCAGATTCTCAAGCCAAAATCTAAACCAGAATCTGAAACCAGAATCTTAACCAGAACCTAAACCAGAATCTTAAATCAAAATCTAAAACCAGAATCTAAACAACAATCTAAAACCAGGTTCTAAACCAGAATCTAAACCAGATTCTCAAGCCAAAATCTAAACCAGAATCTGAAACCAGAATCTTAACCAGAACCTAAACCAGAATCTTAAATCAAAATCTAAAACCAGAATCTAAAC
>NW_019515538.1:0-790 GCF_002814215.2 Seriola lalandi dorsalis
GGGGTTTTTTTGTCCAATGTGAAAGGGCTTTATAGAGAGTTGCCAATATTTCTCAGTGAATGTGCTCTCATGCGGCTGTGGCTCTCTGAACTGACTGTGTTTAGTGAGTGGAGCAGAGCAGCGGCACGTTCAGCCAACCATTCACTGCCAGACAGAACCATGAATAAGATGTGAATGTGTAAACCTAATAACCAACCCCTGTTCCATCTCCTCTGTTTTGTTATCAATGATGTGACATTTGACTTGACTATTTAAGGTTTGTTTTTTTCCACATAATACACAATTTACAATAGTAGGTTTATCTCAGTGGCTGGATCCTCTCTGTGCATGACACTGGTGTCACAGTCTGTGCAACAGCCTCCATAAAAAAGATTTTGGAATTAAAAGTATATTTAGTCACATATTAATGAGCTGTTAGCAAATATTGCATCTCATGATAAACCTTTTTTTTAGTCTATAGTTATGCAATGATGTCATGAATATGCAAATTAGTGAGTGACATAATCTAATGACTTTTTGAGCAGGATTTAGCAACTTTCCATTGGAAACTGAGAGCAAAGTCAAAAGTAGTGCAGTGGATGACATTAGCTGTGTCACCAAGCACTTATAATCCTACTCTGCTGGAGTTTAAACGACTCCACAAAGGTCATTGTTTGCATCATGAGACGGAGTCGATGGTAAAAATATCAAGTTAGGTACTATAAGGTGTTCTTTTTGGAGCTAGTAGTGCACACATCAATTAATCTATTATTTTATTCATCTGTGTTTCATGCAGCAAAACAAGACCTCA
>NW_019515539.1:0-946 GCF_002814215.2 Seriola lalandi dorsalis
CCTTAAGGAAATAAAAACAGTGTTTGCAGTTACTCTCTTAATTGTTTTTTATGTGTTGTTACGTTAATCCCTTCTACAGTTATGTAGTGAAAGTTAAGTACAGTAAATCCAATTGTTGCTTTATTTCCCATCAACCTATAAGAGACACCAGCAAACAACACCTCCATCCTACACCAACTAAGAAATCAACATTGGTGCCCAAGGAACAAAATCCACTGACACAGCAGAGACATATGGCAGATCTTGTCGTTTACGTACCCATGATGCCTCAGAGAAGGCTAAACCAACGGCTTTGGTTTCTGGCTGAAAATCTCCAGACCACTAAGTACACAAAGCCATCCTTTCAAGCTCATGAACTCTTAGTGTCTGTTGCATACACTGTAAAAAAAGGGGATGTAGACTCCGTGACGTCACCCACTGGTTCCCTGAAGAGCGGTTTGGAAGCTCAGAGTGAGCTATTCTACCATTGCCATCTTGGCAGTGTCTGACTCGTCCCCTAACTCCCAGCGAATCCGCAAATGGACAAAGAGGTGGGGCGTTGGTGGAGCCAAGACTTCGGTGTATGATGGTTTGTGGCAAGCATATGTTCACATCCCTGTCACTCAAAGAGGCCACGCCCTCAGTTATACATAACTTTAAGCCTTTAACCATTTTAACATGGGAATCTATGGGGATTGACTCACTGTTGGAGCCAGACTCTAGTGGTCATTAACGAAACTGCAGGTTTTCAGCTTCATGTTTCAACCTGGAGGTTGATGCTCGGTCTGTTAGTGGAGTAGCCTGTAGCGGTTTACACCATTCATTCATTTTCTACCGCTTATCCTCTACTAGGGTCGCGGGAGGGCTGGAGCATAGGCTCGTGCCCCGCCCAGCATCTTTTCGGGCGAGAGGCGGGGTACACCCTGGACAGGTCGCCAGTCCATCGCAGGGCAAACACATAGAGACA
>NW_019515539.1:1951-2428 GCF_002814215.2 Seriola lalandi dorsalis
ACCTCCCCGAGTCGGGAGTGGGTAATTTGCGCGCCTGCTGCCTTCCTTGGATGTGGTAGCCGTTTCTCAGGCTTCCCGGTTTACACCAGTTGACAAATAAATCTAGTTAAAGGTCAAACCCGACAAAGGTTTCATATTTACAGTCACATGACCCCTGGTTAAGTTTACTTGGATCACACAGATTAATAATGATTTGCAAATGCAGCAAAACAAAAAACGCTTCACTTAAATTAACTCAACCACTCAGTATATAGATTAAATCAGCATATAAATTAACTCAGCATATACATTAAGGTCTTTCTCCGTCCCGATCGGGTTTTTCCAGTGATCACTTCAGTTTAGTTCAATCCAGTAATCAAAAATAATCTACTACTGCACCCATAGACGAAATTCAAAAAAATTCTGTGAATTTAGTTCACTCTCAAATCAAAATCCACAAACCCTCAAAGTTACAATCAAAAAAAAAAAGGACAACAA
>NW_019515540.1:0-590 GCF_002814215.2 Seriola lalandi dorsalis
TCAGGTGTGTGTCGAGTGTGTGTCAGGTGTGTGTTAGGTGTGTGTCAGAGTGTGTGTCAGGTGTGTGTCAGGGGGTGTGTTAGGGTGTGTGTCAGGTGTGTGTCAGGTGTGTGTTAGGTGTGTGTCAGGTGTGTGTCAGAGTGTATGTCAGGTGTGTGTCAGAGTGTGTGTCAGGTGTGTGTCAGAGTGTGTGTCAGGTGTGTGTCAGGTGTGTGTGTCAGGTGTATGTGTCAGAGTGTATTTCAGGTGTGTGTCAGAGTGTGTGTCAGGTGTGTGTCAGAGTGTGTGTCAGAGTGTGTGTCAGGTGTGTGTCAGAGTGTGTGTCAGGTGTGTGTGTCAGAGTGAGAGAGAAAGACTGGTTTAGAACAGAAAACGTTCACACTGACCTCAGACACTGAATCCTGGTCTCTGGTTTGACCGTTCGTCTGTTGTTGTTCGTATTTGCACAATCCGCCTCCCTGCGACTCTTCTGCTGTTAAAAAATTTGACACTTCATTTAGTCAAACAATTACATTGGTCATTGCGAATTTATTAAGAAGATAATTTATCACTATAAAATCAAACTTCCTGTTCCTGCTCTGTGGTGTGTG
>NW_019515541.1:0-862 GCF_002814215.2 Seriola lalandi dorsalis
GACCTTTCCAGCCACACGGTGGACGATGTCATGACGTAGAGAAGATAAGAATATTATGGAAACACGTGTGCAGACTTTCCTGCAGGAACATTAGAAGTTAAACAATCAGTGATCTTGAAGATGTTGGCTGAGCGAGCCGTGAGAGGCGCCAAGATCCACGAAGCCACCCTTGAATTTAATTGTTAAACAATCAAAGTGATGGGAGTTAATGTCCTTGGGACCTAAGAACACGAGGGGGGAGCAGTGTTCGCAGTAAGGTGCACCTGGCGCAGTAAAATGTCCTGGTGCAGAACGATCATCAGACCTAATGACTCCCACCGGATCCACGCTCGCACAAGTGTGGCTGTAAGAACAACTCAGCAGATCGCGCTCCCCGCGGCGCCGTGCTGAGGTCCAGGCTGCTGTCGGCCTCCGTCAGGCTCAGATACAACTGATGACAGAACGTCTCTGATCCGGTCTTACAGCATGTAGACACCGTATCCAGGTGTCTGATCCGTCTCTGTTGGACGCTGTCATTACCAGGATATTAGAGCGATTATGTCATATTACGTCTAATGTGACATAAAATGATCTGCGGCCTCTTCAGGCGACGTTTAGTTATGTTGTTTGTTTATGTATTTATGCATTTAATTATATAATGTCTTGTATTTATATATAAGACTCATCGTCACCCGTTGTCCTGACAACTAAAAGTGACAAATTGATAAAAAGCTTTTTTTCCAGTTTTTTTCCCTAACACAAATAAGAGCGAAAAGAAACTGTGAGGAAATGTAACATTAAACTCATCGTTGTGCAGAATAATGAATACGTAATACGTCTCAGTCGGAGTGTAAGAGTTCCTGCTGATCCAAAGTTACAGATG
>NW_019515542.1:0-593 GCF_002814215.2 Seriola lalandi dorsalis
AAAATTCTGATTACATGTCTGCTCTCCTTTACTCTTCTCTGATACCCTAAATCCCATACGAACTCCCATGATTGCAGGGCAAAGGCAAATTGGTCCATTCATTTAGTCAGCCTCTTAAGCCTCTTAAAAAAACACATTTCTGTGTGCGCACGCGTGTGAACACACACACACACACACACACACACACACACACACACACACGCACACATCTAAATCAAGCTTTGTGGGAACAAGGGAAGGAAAATCAGTGCAATTAACAAATTGATGTAGGTGCAGATTGGAAACCCATTACTTTAGATTTTCAAATTCACATTGGTTCATAGTGGTCAGATTAGATTCAGCTCACTTGTTAGATTTTGGCAGTTGTGTTATTTACTGTGGTAAAGCCACTATGTATGGTTTTGATATATTTTTATATAAACAATTACATGTAATGTTAAATAGCAGTGACAAACCAAGTGTTTTAGTGTTTTTCAGGTCATTTTTTTTGTTTTTGGCCTCCGTCTTTAATATTTTTGTTCACTGTCAACTCTCTCCTGCAGCACCGTTAGGCAGCTGTATTTTATTTTTTGTGAAACAACTGTGATAGTCAG
>NW_019515543.1:0-749 GCF_002814215.2 Seriola lalandi dorsalis
GGGCGGTTCCAGCAGATAATTTCTTTCCCAGTCCGACCGTGGAGGCAATACTGGTCTGGCTTTACCGAAATGGAGAATGCTGTGAGCTGCTAAAGGGCTCCAGCGTGATTCGCTACATTATGTTAGGTTCATTAGTGACAGTCGCTATGATAACGTTAGATAACTTGCTGTCTAACCTTAACCCTAACAACAGCCGACATGAACAGGCAACATGAACAGGCAACATGAACAGACTGAGGACAAACCAGACATGAACAGAACCGACACAGACAAAGGGGAGCACAGAGACTAGATAGCCACAAGTGAGGCAAGGGTGATTGAACACAGGTGAAACACATTAGGCAGACAATCACCAAACAGAAGCAGGACCAAGACAGGAAGTAAAAACAGACACACAAGGAAACCAACTACAAAATAAAATAGGAAGTGACAAAATCCAAACATAAACTCAAACAAAAAGTGTCTGCCATGGCAAACCATGACAAAAGGATTTGTTTTGGTCTGGGATCTAATAATGACTGTGCACAGAGCAAGGGAGGGAGGGGATTTGTTTCTAAGTAACAGCCGATGTTTTTGTAATATGATGTTGTGCACTGTGATGAGGAGGGAACAAAGAGCTAGATAAGTTAAATGACAGAGAGGGTCAGTTGCTAGAGCTCGGCAGCTCTCCTCTCCTCCTCCTCCTCTCTCTCTGATGATGATGGAGGGAGTTGAACTCTGCTTTCCACAACTCAACAGTTCCTGCAGGA
>NW_019515544.1:0-586 GCF_002814215.2 Seriola lalandi dorsalis
CCCGGCTGCTGCTGTAACTATATAAGCCCTCTGCAGCCTTGCAATCTTTTTCTTCATTCTTGTGTTAGCTGAGACAACAGATCCAAGGTAAGCAAGTGTGTGTTTGTTTGTTTGTGTGTGTGTGTGTACATTTGACTGTTTGTGTATAACTTAATGCTCCACGCTGTAGCTCCATTTCTGGCTCATAATGAAAAAAAAGCATTTAGCACTAAAATTCCTTGCTCTCAAAGGTAAGAAAACCCTCCTGAATGTTTGTCCCTTCTACTGTCATTAGGATGCTTTGCCCTTTGACCTTTGAGTATTTGCTTCTTGTAATGTTATCCCAGAGATGCAGGCTTTTCCCAAACCTCTTATTTCTGATATTATTAACAATCTGGTTTTTGCTAATAAGATCATGTCTTATAAATTGTGCAAAAAATATCTGGCAGTGTTGCGTTCAGTGTTTCCAGAAGACAGTTTTATGTCATTGTCAGTTGTGCAGCAGTTTTTCATTCGCTCAAAGTTGATTGGAAGAGCAGGTTTGAATTTCACTGCCGTCAGGGGAAACACCAACTCTGCTGCCTTTTCATACGTGTTCCTAAACTGC
>NW_019515545.1:0-648 GCF_002814215.2 Seriola lalandi dorsalis
GTTAATATGCAGAGATCTTGTAGCACATCATCCATATACTGCGTGCACACGTTTATATATATATATATATATAAAAATTTAAAAAAAAAATGTTGTATAAAGTAAGATTTCTAGTCTTTTTTCTATTATAAAGCAGATCTAGGTTTTATATCAACACTGAAAGTATCAAAGTGTTCAGTCCACAGAGAAATGCACACAGTCTGTATTCACCGAACCATCAGGACTTCTATAACTTTGTGATGTCACAACAAAGCAGTCCCCCCCCCTACTCAGCCATGCCAAAAGCCCAACCCAACTGCACCCACCACCCAGCCTTGCAGGATTTGGTTTCTCTGTGTTTACCTGAAATCTGGTATATTTCTATTCAATCACTCACTAGTTGTTGCTAAAGCTCCAGAGAGAAGCCTGAGAGGAGATTACATTGAGATTATTATTATTATTATTATTATTATTTATTTATTTTTTTTACTTAAGACTACACATACATATATCTTCTTATGGATATCAAAACTTCAAATAAAACACTGGAAAATTGAAAAAAATCTTAAAAACTTACACTAAAGATAAAAGATACATGCAGTTGTTGGGAGATAGTTTTGGACATCACTCCACAGTTTTGTCATTTTCTGTGGGCTGGCAAGGGTTCAC
>NW_019515546.1:0-388 GCF_002814215.2 Seriola lalandi dorsalis
GGGCCCCCCCCCCCCCCCCTCACACTCTGACACTTTTGTTCTCTAATCTCATTCACTTTTCTGCAGGTTTCTGCTGAAATCCCACGACCACAATCCAGCCAGTTCTCCTCATCCTCCTCCTCTTCATCTTCTCCTCATCCTCCTCCTGACACTTCATCTCCTCCTCCTCCTCCTCCTCACTCTTCATCTTCTCCTTTTAAATGTCTCCTTCTTTCTCACCATCATGTTGTATCAGCATCTACTTTTACCCAGTGGTCACCAGTGTGTGTGCACATATGTGTTTATGTGTCAGTGTGTGTATACCTGTTGTCAGGCTCACAGGTGTACACGTTGTCTCTCAGCTCACCTATTGAGTCCTGTAATCCAGGTCTCAAAGTGCCCCCCCCCC
>NW_019515547.1:0-748 GCF_002814215.2 Seriola lalandi dorsalis
AATCCAGACTTTTATTTTTAATGAGTGAATTTAGTGGATGTAATGAGTCATAACTCCAGCCACAGGAAGAATTAAAGAATAGAAAATAAAACATCGAGCTGATTATCAGGGATCAATAATATCCCATCTGCCTCGTGATGTCACGTTTGTTTCTGTAGGTTAGTGATCAGGAGGGTTTCAAATGTCAGGTTTTACAAATGGAGTTTGGTTTAGGGCTCAGCCTGTTGAGGTTGGAGCTTTTATTTTGACAGTCTGGTTTCTAACTGAGCCTTTAAGTGTTTATCAGTTTTCCTCTCAGATTTGATCAGTTTGACTTTTTGATCAGAGACTGAGGCTCAGTGGGTGGAGGAGGGTGGAGGAGGGTGGAGCTGCTTCATGATTACTGACAGACTACATAAAGGATTTCAGTTGAACCGGTGGGGCTAGACTCAGAATGAAGGGTTTTAATCCCTGAGCACTGTCTGCAGGTTGTTGTTGTTGAAAACCTGAACAAAGACCTGACCTGTGAAACACACACACCCACACCTGGGGTAAGACAGGTATCAGGTTTCTGGTCTTAAAAGGCCATGAGCTGCAGGTTTGTGCTGAAGGTCCACAATGAGACCAGAGTCCAGTTCTAGTCTCAGACCACGTCTCATCAGTTGATGTTTGTTCCCTGTGCAGGAGTTGACCTCTGACCCTGAGTTCATCGTCTCTGGAGCCACGAGGACTGACATCTGTCAGGGAGCTCTGGGTGAGGACACACACA
>NW_019515548.1:0-619 GCF_002814215.2 Seriola lalandi dorsalis
GAGAGAGAGAGAGAGAGAGAGAAGGAATGACATGCAGCAAAGGGCCATGTGTGGGACTCCTATCCATGGCCGCTGCAGTTAGGACTAAACCCAGCAGGTGTGCGCTCTACCAGGTGTCCTGAGAAATTGTTTTCTATTAATGGATTAATGATTTGTAAGTATCTGTCAATACTGATTGAGAATTGATGGCCACCTTTATTTTTCAATGCTCAACCATGGCCCCTAGCATGCTTCCTTCAGTAGAAGAAAAGAGGTGACAGAGACAAGAGTTGACATTGGTGTTCTTTCCACCTCTGGAGACAGCTGTTGGTGAGTAAAAGAATGAAGTTTGATGAGTGGTGAGTAAGCTGCTAGCCGTCATGCAGACTGGTAACAACGGATCCATTGTGTCTCATCCGCAGGTTGGAGCTCCTGTCAGTAGCGGAGCTTCAGTCGGTACATGTGTTGTTAAAACTTATTCCGTGGGCCTGCATAGCCGCTAGCAGCTAGTTAGCATGGCTAGCATTGTTAGTATAGCTGTGCGGTGCTTTCACACTTGACAGGGATGCGCAGCGGCATGACGTAAACGAAGTGTGCGTAACTTGTATTGGATGTATCTACGTATTACAGGCTGCAGACA
>NW_019515550.1:0-810 GCF_002814215.2 Seriola lalandi dorsalis
AGTGAGGTTTGCTTGCTACTACACCATGAAAGCTGCTCACCAGTGGAATCTATTATAACCAATGTGAATCTAAGTTGATCACAGCCTCCATTCTCTGAATACATTCAGAATCGTGAGTCATTTTCTGTGTCCCACTTGGTCCCTTTGACTATAACGTAAAATAAAGAGGTCTGCGGGTTTGAACAGCGCCCTCCCCTGCAACATGTGTTTGTAATGATGGCCCCACATGAGGCCAACCACCCCTCTTTAAAATCTGCCTGCCAAATAGTCTCTGGAAAGATGACACAAGGTCAGCGCTTTGGCCCTCTGCACCGCCGCTCAGCAGCTTGTTCTGGCTGCCCCGACTTCACCATCAAACATTCACATGGCGACTGGTGAATTTCCCGCTGTACCTGGAGCCACCGTTCACTTCCTCCTCCAGACCCCTCTGGCTCTGCCATGAGGGGGGGAAGGAGGGCATTAGGAAGATTAAAAGAAATGGAGGGAAGGAGAGACGGATGGAAAGGGAATAAGTTAGGTTATTAATTTTAAGCATGAATACGCACACATGCACAAAGTCATCATCTACCAACCTGTTTGTTATTAAGCACACAACATTAATGTCCATATGATTTAGGTGTGTGTATGTGTGTTTGTATTGTTGTTGTGTGTGCGGTAAAATGGCATGTGTTTGCATTCGTGTGTGCGGACATCCATTGTTTCAGCGCCACACATCAGTCGACCCCATCTCACCTATATCCCACCCATCCATCTCTCTCTATCCCTCTCTCCCTCTAATATTACCCATGCATCTCTCTCTCTCTCTCTCTC
>NW_019515551.1:0-528 GCF_002814215.2 Seriola lalandi dorsalis
CATGACAATGGGACGGATGGACAACCCATGCGTCTCTGGCTCTGACTGTCGCCGGCGCAAAGGAATAAAAAAAAAAACTAAAATAATCTTTAGCATAATTATTAATGCATTAGGAAGCATGAGGGAGAGTAAGAGAGAGAGAAAAAAGAGAGAGGGAGAGAAAGAAGGGGATAGAACATCTGGTCCAGCAGCTTAAAGCAGTTAGTGGATGTTACTGCAGTAAAAAAAAATGCAGCCAAACACGTTTGAATGTCTTCAAAATCCTGTGGCTCATGTTGGGTTCGATCCGGTTATTTCCAATTCCCAAATTCCCAAGAGAAGTGCACCTTGCAAAGACTCACTGAAGTGAGATAAATGCAGCTCATGTGTTTGGAGCAGAATCTGCAGCATCCTGAACGAAAGCCTGTGGAAAGGCTCCACAAAGATAGATGTGAAATGTGATCATCTTTCCTATAGGGCAAGAATCAGCTGACAATTCTTCAGTCTCCTAAGACCACCCACTTATATTCAGTATTACTGGACATGTAA
>NW_019515552.1:0-580 GCF_002814215.2 Seriola lalandi dorsalis
ATTGGCTACAGAAAAGTACAGGGACATGGGAACAATATGGGGACATGGGGACAACAAAGGGAGATGGAGACAATACAGGGACATGGGAACAACACAAGAACATGGAAGAAATAAGGGGACATGGGAACAATACAGGGACAAGGGGACAATACAGGGACATGGAAAAATACAGGGACATGGAAACAATACAGGGACATGGGAATAATACGGCGACATAGGAACAATACAGGGACATGGGGACAATACAGGGACATGGGGACAATACAGGGACATGGAAACAATACAGTGTGTGTGTGTGTGTGTAAGTGTGCATGTGTCCAGATGGGGCCTGTGACAGGAAATGAACCAAAGAGGTAGATCTGATTATTTATTTATCACCAAGCACACACATCAACCACGCCTTGACCAGACACACACACACACACACACTGCATTGACGTACATTAGACTGTTCTATGGGGGAGGAGAAGGAAAGTAATAATAATATTTGTCTCCTGATATTAATCAGGTATAATGACTGTGTATGTGTTTCAGGGAGGGCGTGGCTGGTGTGTGTGGTGTGTTGTGTGTGTGTGTGTGT
>NW_019515553.1:0-476 GCF_002814215.2 Seriola lalandi dorsalis
GGACGAAAAAAAGGGAAATGGTTTGTTTTTGAACGTCTCACTTCGATTGTTTTAGGAAAACGATTCGTTTCCTTGACGCTGACGATAAAGACTGATTCAAAACAACCTTGGACTTTGATGCAAATCTTGTCAACATAGGGCTTTACTCCATCTTCATTCAACTTGTGAAGCATTTAGCTCGTACATTTAACCCAGAGTGGCTTACAAAGGCGGTGGGGGGGGTACAGAGGTTTGAACATGCGACTGTCCTGCGAGGATTTAAGGAGCAGCATGGATCAGAGCTGATTGTCCACGATTTTAAAAGCGAACAAAACTGGAGGCCAGGAAATGAAAAAAGATCACATATTCGGATGGAGCCGAGGAAGACGAGGACGCATGATGCAAGCGTTGTGAATCTCAGACACTGTTACATAATGAAAATGTGTGTTTAATGTGGATTATCCTCCAAAGAAAGCCGGATGTAGGAGTGTAAATTA
>NW_019515554.1:0-586 GCF_002814215.2 Seriola lalandi dorsalis
TAATGAGACCCACGGCACCGTGACCCAGCTATGAAACTTTGCAGTTGTCAGCATGGCCTCTAGTGAAAAAATGCCTTTACTGGATGGAAATTTCGCCATTATTTTGTTTATCAAGCAGAAAAGGGGAACAACAACACCGTGCAGTGCAAGTTATGCCTCCCAGCTGTGAAACTGCTTTCATCATCCAAGGACTCCACTTCTAATTTGAAGAAACATTTACAGGTAAGACCGCTAATATTAGCTTAAGTTAACTTTAGTTAGCTAGCGTACCTGCTAATACTGCTACAACTACTACCTCTGAAAAATAGTGAAATACATGCAGACTACAAGTTGCAACACAAAGTAAGGGCCACAGTTACGGACAATGGGAGTAACTTTGTTAAGGCTTTCCGTGAATTTGAAACAACTGAGGGGGCAGCACCAGATGACTTCGATGATGGAAACAGTTTCTTGGATATGGACACAGCTCTGGAGATGGAGGGAGATGAGGAGCTTCACTTCTTCCTCCCCCCTCATCAACGGTGTGCAGCACACACACTCAACTTGATTGCCACCAATGAGGTGGATAAAGCAGCATCAAAAGGGC
>NW_019515555.1:0-1436 GCF_002814215.2 Seriola lalandi dorsalis
AACACTTCAGGATAAGTTTTCCTGTCTATTTGAGTAGCATTCATGAAGAATATGATGGATTTCATGTTTACATGTCATAAAGTTATCAGCTACACCTGAGAATGCGATACTGTTGTAAAGCGCTGTTTCCACGTTTCCAGCGTCTGAATCGGCTCTTTCCCTCGTTAAAGCTGTCTGTGTGTATCCAAAATCTGAGCATTCACATTTATTGGGATTTCTACACAGAACACTTCAGGATAAGTTTTCCTGTCTATTTGAGTAGCATTCATGAAGAATATGATGGATTTCATGTTTCAAGTTATCAGCTACACCTGAGAATGCGATACTGTTGTAAAGTTGTTTCCACGTTTCCAGCGTCTGAATCGGCTCTTTCCCTCGTTAAAGCTGTCTGTGTGTATCCAAAATCTGAGCATTCACATTTAGTGGGATTTCTACACAGAACACTTCAGGATAAGTTTTCCTGTCTATTTGAGTAGCATTCATGAAGAATATGATGGATTTTATGTTTACATGTCATAAAGTTATCAGCTGCACCTTAGAATGCGATACTGTTGAAAAGCGCTTTAAGCGTCAGGATCTGCTCTAAGTCCTCGTCAAAAGCATTCTCTGTGTCTGAGAACTGAGTTTTTGTCACTCATTGTCCTGTCTATACAGAACACTTCAGGATAGGTTTTCCTGTCTATTTGAGTAGCATTCATGAAGAATATGATGGATTTCATGTTTCAAGTTATCAACTACACATGAGAATGCGATACTGTTGTAAAGTTGTTTCCATGTTTCCAGCGTCTGAATCGGCTCTTTCCCTCGTTAAAGCTGTCTGTGTGTATCCAAAATCTGAGCATTCACATATAGTGGGATTTCTACACAGAACACTTCAGGATAAGTTTTACTGCCTAATTGAGTAGCATTCATGAAGAACATGATGGATTTCATGTTTCAAGTTATCAGCTACACCTGAGAATGCGATACTGTTGTAAAGCGCTGTTTCCACGTTTCCAACGTCTAAATCGGCTCTTTCCCTCGTTAAAGCTGTCTCTGTGTATCCAAAATCTGAGCATTCACATTTAGTGGGATTTCTACACAGAACACTTCAGGATAAGTTTTCCTGTCTATTTGAGTGGCATTCATGAAGACTATGATGGATTTCATGTTTACATGTCATAAAGTTTTCAGCTACACCTGAGAATGCGATACTGTTGTAAAGCTCTGTTTCCACGTTTCCAGCGTCTGAATCGGCTCTTTCCCTCGTTAAAGCTGTCTGTGTGTATCCAAAATCTGAGCATTCACATTTAGTGGGATTTCTACACAGAACAATTCAGGATAAGTTTTCCTGTCTATTTGAGTAGCATACTGGCCTGGCATCAGTCACAAGCCATTAAGGAAGTTCATTATAAGGACATGCAGAGTTGCGGACTCACAATTGACACTTTGCGACT
>NW_019515556.1:0-527 GCF_002814215.2 Seriola lalandi dorsalis
GGAAGGATTATGTCCTCTGAGCTACTGAAAGGCTTTTAATTTGAAACATCTGTACAGGAAGTAAAATTTATTGACAGCACCTTTACATTGTTCGAAAAACCTGCAAAGTAGAAGTGAATGGAGTAATAAACAATATGACTGTGAACATGTCAGAATGAACTCTGACAGGAACTGGAGATAAATGAACAGTCCTTTTGTTTCTGTCAACAGGATGAGTATGAATCATCTGGTTCTGTGTGTTTTTAAAATGACAGTTTACCGACTTGATTATTGATTTGATGTGACCAGTAAAGTTGAACTCTGAGTCCAAAGGGTTAGGGTTACCTAACCCTAACCCTAACCCAAAGATCTCCGACCTGGTTTTACTTTATTCTTCCAATGATGATTCGTTTTCAGTTTTGTCTGTTTTGCTGATTAAATTCAGATGGAGTCATTGATTTGTCAAAAGAAGATTCATCTGCAATTATTTTTAATAATAAGTTATTGTTCAAGTAATTCTTAGGCAAAAATGTGATGAATTTATAGCT
>NW_019515557.1:0-491 GCF_002814215.2 Seriola lalandi dorsalis
GCACCATCCAGACAACATGATTTCCTGGAGAAGCATCTTTCCATTTGTTGA
Source organism: Seriola lalandi dorsalis (assembly GCF_002814215.2). Lineage (NCBI taxonomy): Eukaryota > Metazoa > Chordata > Actinopteri > Carangiformes > Carangidae > Seriola > Seriola lalandi. Next base: position 52 of record NW_019515557.1, read on the forward strand.
GCTGTGATTGGCTCAGCTGTTTCAGAGCAATGTGACCAGTGATGTGACTGGCTCTGAGCAGATTTAGTCATCACCACACCCTCCAATCTATATTCACCTTCACCCAGCCCTTTGCACTTAATGATGCTGCATAATCATGAACCAAAACAGCAGGTTGAGATTTGCACACAATCCATCCACGATCTGAGGAAGACCATGTGACTATTGTCCTGGGATTTAAAGTGTAGTAACTGTTACACGGTGGTTGTGTGTGTTTTTTGCAGTATAAAGCGCAGTAACTGTTACATGGTGTGGGCTGGAGAGAGCAGCAGTCCTGGTCAGGGGAGGAACAACAATGGCTTAGAAATAGGCTGTCTAGTTGACACAACAAACGGATTATTGACCTTCACTGCCAACGGCAAAGAACTCAGCACATATTACCAGGTAAATATTTGATGTAC
>NW_019515558.1:0-672 GCF_002814215.2 Seriola lalandi dorsalis
AGAAGACAAAAAAACAAGAAGAAGAAGAAGTTAAATAAAATAAACATGCATGCAGTGTTTTCCAGAGCGTGACATTCACACTGGCAGCAAAGCAGCCATTAATCCTTCATCATGTGTTGAACAGATTGTGTGGATTGAGTTTACACAGGCTAAACTAAACGGCCTTGACTGCTAAAAGCCGAGCTTGACTGACTGACTGACTGACTGACTGACTGACATTTCATGAGAACAGCTTAAATTTTTGTAACTAGGCGTTTATTTGTGGCCAATGATCCGGATTCTTTTAAAGAAAAAGGAAGAGCTGAGGAAAAATGTGTTAAATCTTAGTGCAAGTTTTATTTTGAAAGCTGTGCTACATCCTGCTCTCAGATATGTCTCGCAACTTGATGCTTGGATTGTTGCCTAGCAACAGCTTGTGACAGTTAATTGGGGTTCTGGCAGACGTTGTTATGTGACATGACATCATTACTCCCAAACACTGGGAACTAACCTCGACGTCTGGGTTACTCAGCTGCCACTTCAGACCGAACTGAACCGCTGACTCATTGTTTTCACCACGAACACAGAATATTGACGTAATTAATCAATTAATCAAACATACGTCATCAAACTGAAGACTTGGACACCAGACGACACTTAAGCTTCAGGTTACATGTATGACGGTGTGTTGGC
>NW_019515559.1:0-864 GCF_002814215.2 Seriola lalandi dorsalis
TCTGAGATCAGATTTGACTAGTGTTTTTGGAGCTTGTTTAGATGACATTAGAAAGGTGACAGGAAGTAACGGCCGGAATAGATGGTGGACGAAATGCAACAACATCCCCAGCTAAACCAAATGTCAAAATATTTAACATTTTACAGGAAAAACAGAGAAGAACTTAGTATTCAGATGTGCTTTTTTTCTTATTTGACACAGTGACATGTGAGAAGAATTTGGAAATTGTACTTTTTTGGCTGGAATGCAACAGCAGGGCCAGAACTATGTCAATGTCAGTGACTGAGTGATGAAGTTACACCACTGACTGTTGCTCTTTCAAAAAGAGTTGGTGCAAACAGTTTCTATTACATCATCAGGGGGCGTTTACAGGCTGCGTTGCCAACCTAGAGCCTGTATTGCAGGATTTTTACAGACCCCCTTTTTTTTTTCAAAAAAGCACCTAGTAACAAATCTAGCGATTTATTTGGAAAGAACTTAGCTGCTTTCCATAAAAGTTGCCAGTAGGGCTGCAGAATACGCAAAAAAAATCATATTGTGATTATTTTGGCAGCTATTGTGATTTCAGTTGGAATGGTCTTTCTGCATTTCTGCATGATTTTTGTTGGGTCTTGTACCATACAAACATATTTCTTAATGTCTGAAGAATATGATTTGTAGGCTGGTGCGTCTCTGTAGCACCTTTACCGTGATCAAAAAACATGTGATTTGGATGGTGCATTTGGCCATATTGCAATTTTAATTATATTTCGATTAATTGTGCAGCCCTAGTTGCCAGTATTGCCCCTCGAACATGAGGTAGACTTTCCCTCCAGAGGCACCTCTCTCTCATTCAATTGACTTATTTTTTAGACTGTGTGTGTG
>NW_019515560.1:0-1868 GCF_002814215.2 Seriola lalandi dorsalis
TATCTTAGAAGACATTTATTTACTGCTGTAATGCCACACATGTATACATTTATAGAAAGTGTTTACTGTTGTGTACCTTTCTGCAGAGTTGCACTGAGATGTTCACCCAGCAACTGCTTCTCCACCGTAGCAATGAGTGGTTTTCTGAGAGGGAAAAATACTCAGGTTACAGATGAATCTCTGTCATTGTGAAATTGAAAACTGAATACTACAGTCTCACACTCACTGTGTGCTCTGGTCTAGATATGTGATGACTCTGTCAGCCTCCTCCTCCAAGCGCTTGTTGACATGATGGAGATATTCTGGTACCTACAAAAGCAGTGACATTTACACTGAGAATATACTTTTTTCCAATACATCTAATTAGGAGTTAACAACAATATTATAACAACAACAACAACAACAACAACAACAACAACAACATTTGTATAGCACTTTTCCAGAGAAGAGCTCAAAGTGCTTTCCAGAGCAGAGAAAAAGCATAAAAATGGATAAACGGAATCAAAAGCTCTCTAGAACAGTTGTAGAATAAACTGAACATTATAACTTTCAGGAAGGGGGATTTACTGCAGGACTGTTGTGTTAGACTGCAATAGTTTTCGCTAGGTGCACCTAATAAGCTGGCAACTGAGTGTGAAGGACTGGACAGGAATCAGAGGGTCTGCAGCCTTAGCAACAACAACTGCATGGAAGACAATTATCACACTTTGAATCTAAGAATGTAACCATAGTGAATAATGTTCAAATATTATTTAAACCACCATCTATGATCAAATAAATTCTGTTGATACAGTCTCGAGTGAATATATCTGAAATTGAAAAAATGTTTTAAAAGATAGTTCTGGCTCAGGCTGCTTCATTTCCTGAGATAAACTAATGTCAGGTTCAGGAGTTCAAGTGTTGTAGTTTTTACATATTAGCACTAAACTTAATAAGCCGTTTATTTGCAAACCTAAATCTTGATTGTGCCAATAGTACAATTCATACATGTAGAGAAATCCCTTAATCCACAGTATCGCAAAAATAAATAACCATTTTGCTTTCACTGCAAATAAATGTTTTTACAGCTGCAGGGAAACATCAGAGTCTGAGCTGTCCAGTCTTGGATCAAAACCAGAGACATTAAAGATAAGAATGAAAATATTACTCAGTTCTGATGCATCAGCAAGTAAGCAAAGCCATAAGTTGCAAAGTGAATGTTTTTCTATAGTTATTTTTATCGAGTAAAAGGTTTTCCAACTGAGCCTTCAGTCAAAACACAATGTTTATTGTACCTGCATTGTATTTTGATCTACTGAAGCTTTCAGAAGTGGAAACATTTCTGTTATTCCCTCTTCTATGAAAGATTTCTATTTGTGGTTTTATTTGTGTGGGGCTGAGCTCTGTATTTTTCAAAATGAGCACAACATACTTTCTTTCCATTTCATTCTGAGGTACTTGGACCGAAGCCTGCTGTTACAATCCATGTTTTAGATGCCTTAATATTTGAGTGATGAAATTGTAGTGTAGCTGCACTGGAAATATTATAAGCAGGGCTGTAACTAATGGTTATTTTTATTGTAGATTAATATTATTATTATTTTCTTGATTCATATATTAATTGTTTTGTCTATAAATGTCAGAAAATATTGTAAAATTCCCATTATAATTACCCAGAGCCCAGAGTGAACCACTTAGACCAGACAACCAACTGAAGATATTCAGTTTATAATTATATATGACAAAGGAAGGCTTCACATCCTCAGGTTTAAGAGGCTGACACTAGAGAATAGTTGGAATTTCGATTGACGATTGATCGAATCAGAATAGTTGGTGATTCATTTTCTGCTGATCAACTGATCACGTAACTTACAAATTGTTTCAGCTCT
>NW_019515561.1:0-652 GCF_002814215.2 Seriola lalandi dorsalis
TGCAGACCCTCTGATTCCTGTCCAGTCCTTCACACTCAGTTGCCAGCTTATTAGGTGCACCTAGCGAAAACTAATGCAGTCTAACACAACAGTCCTGCAGTAAATCCCCCTTCCTGAAAGTTACAATGTTCAGTTTATTCTACAACTGTTCTAGAGAGCTTTTGATTCCGTTTATCCATTTTTATGCTTTTTCTCTGCTCTGGAAAGCACTTTGAGCTCTTCTCTGGAAAAGTGCTATACAAATGTTGTTGTTGTTGTTGTTGTTGTTATATTGTTGTTAACTCCTAATTAGATGTATTGGAAAAAAAGTATATTCTCAGTGTAAATGTCACTGCTTTTGTAGGTACCAGAATATCTCCATCATGTCAACAAGCGCTTGGAGGAGGAGGCTGACAGAGTCATCACATATCTAGACCAGAGCACACAGTGAGTGTGAGACTGTAGTATTCAGTTTTCAATTTCACAATGACAGAGATTCATCTGTAACCTGAGTATTTTTCCCTCTCAGAAAACCACTCATTGCTACGGTGGAGAAGCAGTTGCTGGGTGAACATCTCAGTGCAACTCTGCAGAAAGGTACACAACAGTAAACACTTTCTATAAATGTATACATGTGTGGCATTACAGCAGTAAATAAATGTCTTCTAAGATA
>NW_019515562.1:0-1260 GCF_002814215.2 Seriola lalandi dorsalis
CTCTGGGTAATTATAATGGGAATTTTACAATATTTTCTGACATTTATAGACAAAACAATTAATATATGAATCAAGAAAATAATAATAATATTAATCTACAATAAAAATAACCATTAGTTACAGCCCTGCTTATAATATTTCCAGTGCAGCTACACTACAATTTCATCACTCAAATATTAAGGCATCTAAAACATGGATTGTAACAGCAGGCTTCGGTCCAAGTACCTCAGAATGAAATGGAAAGAAAGTATGTTGTGCTCATTTTGAAAAATACAGAGCTCAGCCCCACACAAATAAAACCACAAATAGAAATCTTTCATAGAAGAGGGAATAACAGAAATGTTTCCACTTCTGAAAGCTTCAGTAGATCAAAATACAATGCAGGTACAATAAACATTGTGTTTTGACTGAAGGCTCAGTTGGAAAACCTTTTACTCGATAAAAATAACTATAGAAAAACATTCACTTTGCAACTTATGGCTTTGCTTACTTGCTGATGCATCAGAACTGAGTAATATTTTCATTCTTATCTTTAATGTCTCTGGTTTTGATCCAAGACTGGACAGCTCAGACTCTGATGTTTCCCTGCAGCTGTAAAAACATTTATTTGCAGTGAAAGCAAAATGGTTATTTATTTTTGCGATACTGTGGATTAAGGGATTTCTCTACATGTATGAATTGTACTATTGGCACAATCAAGATTTAGGTTTGCAAATAAACGGCTTATTAAGTTTAGTGCTAATATGTAAAAACTACAACACTTGAACTCCTGAACCTGACATTAGTTTATCTCAGGAAATGAAGCAGCCTGAGCCAGAACTATCTTTTAAAACATTTTTTCAATTTCAGATATATTCACTCGAGACTGTATCAACAGAATTTATTTGATCATAGATGGTGGTTTAAATAATATTTGAACATTATTCACTATGGTTACATTCTTAGATTCAAAGTGTGATAATTGTCTTCCATGCAGTTGTTGTTGCTAAGGCTGCAGACCCTCTGATTCCTGTCCAGTCCTTCACACTCAGTTGCCAGCTTATTAGGTGCACCTAGCGAAAACTAATGCAGTCTAACACAACAGTCCTGCAGTAAATCCCCCTTCCTGAAAGTTACAATGTTCAGTTTATTCTACAACTGTTCTAGAGAGCTTTTGATTCCGTTTATCCATTTTTATGCTTTTTCTCTGCTCTGGAAAGCACTTTGAGCTCTTCTCTGGAAAAGTGCTATACAAATGTTGTTGTTGTTGTTGTTGTTGTT
>NW_019515563.1:0-719 GCF_002814215.2 Seriola lalandi dorsalis
GTTTCAGACAGTGAAAAAGACATGATCTCTCACCGCCAGCTGCTCTTTATAATAATCCATGTTCCAATCACCGTCACCAGAGAGTGGAGTGTGTGTATGTGACAGGTGGCAATGGTGATAGAGAGGCCCAGAAGAAGAGCTGCCCCCTGCTTCACAGGTGGACCTGCATTGAAAGAAAAATTACACAATTAAGTCACCAACAGTCGTTCACAAAGGAGCAGCCGCTGGTGGGTCACAGCAGGAAAAATGTTGAACCTCTGTAAATTTCACATATCACTGTCCTCTCCAGCAGCGATGTAAATCAACACAGATGACAGCGTCGTTATCGAGGTTGTGTGGAAGCCTGACGTTTAATTTGGACCAGCCATTTTTAAAACATGGAAAAGTCATCAGCTTGTGAAAAGAAAAAAAGATTTAAAGGTCTTTTTTTTGACACATTCACGCACATGTGAATAAAGTTGTAGAGAGATTTTTAAGTCTCCAGAGGCAGCTGTGTAAAGACTGAAAACAACGTGTGGAATGAAACATATCTCTGGCTCTGCTGCATTAATTTTTATCATTTCAGTTTTTAAATTGTGATAAGAGAGTGCCATGCTAAATCAATGGAATACTTTTTTTTAAAGATGTATGGCTCATCCTTAGTTCCAAAATGTTAAAATTATATTGTTTGATGTTTGGTATTTTGTCCATCCTCTGTATGTGACCACAACTGGATCCTG
>NW_019515564.1:0-748 GCF_002814215.2 Seriola lalandi dorsalis
ATTAACTTCATGCTCTTCTTACTTTCTGCTTCTTCTTCATTTCCTGCCTCGTCGTCGGTGCAGCAGCAGTGGACTCGGTCAGGAAGGTGTTTCCTCATGAAACACAAAGCTGCAGAGCTTCATTCATTAATTACACGACATCCTCACATAATACACGTCCCCTGTGAACAGGCCTTATCTCTGCCTCGCTCACTCACACGTCCACAGCGGTGCGATCCTGTCACCGTGCAGCTTGTTACTCAGACTTTGAGCCTCTCTGCAGCGAGCACGGACACGGCCGCCGCGACCGGCTCGGCCCTCGGCGCGCCGGTTATCTGTGCGTGGTTGGTTCAGAGCAGACAGCCTGAAGGGATATCAAGCGGCAAGAATCCAGATGATGGATGTGTCCTCTTGTATTTTAAACCAGAGTGGAGGGTGAAGCTGCGTCTGCTGATAACGGGGAGAAGGATCCTGACGAGGACGATGACGGGGTTTCCCTCCGGCTGAATCATGAGTCTTTGAATCTCTCAGACAAGAGAGGACGAGGTGTCGTTACTCACCGTTTGATGGAGGAATGCCGCTTGAATTGTTTTCAATCAAGCGTGAAAACGAGACGAGCCCACAGGTCGTCTGTGCGGCAGGTCGTTATGACCCATAGTTACGTTTTGTTGCTAGGTGACATCTAGTGGTCGTAGTGATTATGACGGGAGCAAGAGGGAAAAGTGTTGTCAAAGTGTTGTTATTATTTGTAACCATGACAACCGAGATC
>NW_019515565.1:0-653 GCF_002814215.2 Seriola lalandi dorsalis
GAACCTCAGTTCAACACACAGGTAATTAGCCCTACATGACCCTGCTGTGTGTGATATTGAGTGATAATGAAGATGGTGTCTATACAATTCATCTTCCCCGTTCTCAGAGCTATCCACACAGTGTAGAGGTCTTTATTAATTAGTGTTGGATAAGTACCTACTGGAGTAAAGCAGGTATGAGGCTCTTTTATTACTGGCCTGACGACTGCGGTCGACTCCTCTCAGCTTTAATCGGATTAAATTGACAGCAACGGTGGTTTAAAAACAGGCTGAGGTTCAGACGGACGGGTATAGACGAATACGGCACAAACAAGTTCTCACTCAGGCTCAGACAAAGAGAAATGTTTAGGCTGAGCGTCAGACCCTTACCCCGGGAGACACTTTCAGGCTAAGACTAAGCTGGGGAGACGTTTTCAGGCTCGGGCTCAGATGGAGAGACGCGTCCAGGCAGAGACGCAGAAACAAATACAGACTGACAAAGGAACAAGGACACTCCACTGAAACAGGAGGTCACCATCACTGCAGCTCAACCGTCGCTCTTGTTCCAGCTGATTTCTAAACATTTTAGAGGGTGAATTAACTTTACCCTCACTACTTTAGACTGGGTATAATTAGAGTTAGCGCTGCTAACCGGAGAATCTCTGAACTACGCA
>NW_019515566.1:0-586 GCF_002814215.2 Seriola lalandi dorsalis
AAAGGGCTCATAATTCATGCAAATGACCGTATATAAAACATTTACACACACACACACACACACACACACACACACACACACACACACAAATACAATCGCAAACTTATGACAGTGCAACAATACAGCAAGTGCTACAGCACTAAATTGCTGTACATCCCTGGGATTTGTCGAACGTGTCCAATCACCTCTTTCTATGCCAATTTTCAACATGAGTGGAAATGCTGGATATTTGAGGAAAAAAACTTTGAAATATTGCAAGAGGGTTTTTACATTTGGCCGAGGTGTATCAAGAAAAGCAAAGTGGAACTGAAAGAGACTTCAAGAATAAATCATGACGGTCAGCAGATGAAAACGTCAGATCTGTGTGGAGCCATGTGGAGACTGTAACAATCCAATATATGACATTGTTTTCCCATCATGTTTTCTGCATTTGTTTTAGGTTTTTCTGACGCTTTTTTTAATTACATAATTGTCAATGGTTTAATAACCTCCAACTGGAGAAGTTGTGCCACCAACTGTTGTGTGCCAGCTCTGATAATTTGGAAATTCAGTAGGCTACAATCATTGATGGGATATCATTCTCAAA
>NW_019515567.1:0-601 GCF_002814215.2 Seriola lalandi dorsalis
GGTTCTGTCGGGTTCTGTCGGGTTCTCTTGTTTTGTTTTGTCTCCTCGTCGTTTGTTGTCTTGTCCATCTTGTCTTTTTGTCTCATTAGTCGTCTGTCATCATGTCGGGTTCAGTTCTCCGTCACGTCTGACTGTTGTTCCTCAGCTAGCTGTCGGGGAGGCAGATGACTCCTCCCCTCGGAGACTCCACCATGTCTGGTTGGCTGGAGAAGGGCCTGGGAGTCATCGACCCGCCCCCTACCAACACCCCATTGTCGTTCTCTGTCCCAGCATGCATCCTGCCCGACGCAGACAGCAGCCGGACGTCGGAGTGTGCGTTGGCCACTGTGTGGCGCCGCACCCCCCCCACCTTCTCCAGGTAAGCCTCGCCCTCCTGCTCCACCAGGGGGGCCAGAGACGACGAGTCCGAGGAGCTGTGATGCTGAGTGATGGTGATCTCTGGCTGGTCGCCTAGCAACAACCCCGACGACCGCAGATGACGGGACTCTGGAGGAAGAGGAGAGACAGGAAGTGAGTGATTCAACAGATTCATCATGCAGGTGATTTTACAGGGTTAAAGAACGACACTGTGCTGATGTGAGTTTGATTTTTTTAAACTTTG
>NW_019515568.1:0-601 GCF_002814215.2 Seriola lalandi dorsalis
TGCTGCGTCACTGCAACAAGAGAGACTATATGATGTAATAATTTTAAACCAAAGACGGTCAAAGTGGGAACACGTCATGGGAACAGACTTAGATTTATACTTAACTAACTGCATTACTTACATTTGATATATTGGGTATTCACGTGTGACATTAGTGTCCAATATGTTCTTATTTTATTTTGATATGACCCTGATAATGACGGTAAATCCACCCAACCTCAATATTTTGGGGATTATCTTTATGTCTTTCTAATCCTGCAACTGTGTCTATATATATGTCTATATCCAACATATTTGCTTTGCCAAGTAGAATTTGTAGGAAATGTAATTGCTCTCTGGTTTACATTCTCTGGCAAGGTGCAATGCCCGAGACTTTGTCACCGGAGACCAGGGTTGTTTGGTTAAGATTAAATTTGTTTCATCAGTTAATGTTTCACAGTCTTTATTTGATAAGTGTAATTAACATGCACAAAAACATAAAACACAGACAGGGCACAGATACAGCAGACATTTTATAAACACACTAAAGGTATTTTCAAACAATGTCTTATGTCCAGAGAGAAATCTTTCTGCATAGCCTCTCAGTGACTTTCATTGAGAT
>NW_019515569.1:0-1135 GCF_002814215.2 Seriola lalandi dorsalis
GTGAAAAGCTGCAGTCACCTGCCTCCCTGATCTCTCTCAAACAACTTCGGTGTCTTTTGTGTGTCTTTGTGGCCTTGACACTTGCAGAGAGTCTGTTTTTGAAAGCAGTTGTGCTGTTGCTTCACAGTTGTATATAAGTACATATAAGTGTATGAAGTGAAGAGTAAAAATAGACTGTAAAAACAGAGTTTGAGAGGGATGTTCAAATCGTGCCCAAACTGTTGGACCAAAATTGAACCTTAACAGGCCACAACGGATTGCAAAGCTCCTTTAAACCCATTATAATATCTATTATAATACTGTCAGGACTGTGTTGTTGTTTGTGTTGAAGCTGTTCTTTGACACCTCTTGCATGCCACCATCTGTGAACAACAGGGAGACAGGAAGAGAGAGATATGACACAAAAAGGTTGAGGGATGCAGAAAAATATGAACTGCTGGAAGGATGAAGGAAGCCAGAGAGAAGACGAGATGAGGAGCAGGAGATAAATGAGTAAAAACAGGTAAAATGAGGACCACAAGACCATATACAGGATGTCTGTCTGTCTTTCACATACACACACATATTCACACAGTGTGTCTACTTAGATTCCCATTAACCTGGCAGAACTCACACTTCAAGTGTGTGTGTGTGGGTGTGTGTGTGTTTGCATACATGTGTGAGTGTGAGTGTGCACAGACGTATAACAATAAACATACTGTTTCTTTGCAAATCTTCAGCCAGGCTATTTATAGTAAAGACACCTATGCACTGTGTGTGTGTGTGTGTGTGTGTGTGTGTGTGTTGTCTGAGTGTGTGTATTTTTGTGTGTGTGTGTGTGTGTGTGTGTTAGTGTTGTGTGAGTGTGTGTATTTTGTGTGTGTGTGTGTTGTGTGAGTGTGTGTATTTTTGTGTGTGTGTGTGTGTTTGTGTGTTGTGTGAGTGTGTGTATTTTTGTGTGTTGTGTGAGTGTGTGTTTTCTGCGGTGTAAGAGAGGACATCTCAATATTGCTGCGTCACTGCAACAAGAGAGACTATATGATGTAATAATTTTAAACCAAAGACGGTCAAAGTGGGAACACGTCATGGGAACAGACTTAGATTTATACTTAACTAACTGCATTACTTACATTTGATATATTGGGTATTCACGTGT
>NW_019515570.1:0-722 GCF_002814215.2 Seriola lalandi dorsalis
AAATCTCTGTTTTAAAAACTCCAGAGTAATGTGGACGGCAGGAGAAAATGTAACAAAAGAGATGAGTTTTAAAAGGAAAACATAGTAGTTTGGTCCGTTTTTCCTCTCCCCTGTCAGCAGGTGCTGCTCATGGTGGAACTGTTAGGTTTCTCTCTATAATACTGTCAGGTCTTGACATTGAGATAATGTGTGCCGTAGAAGAGAATTGAATTGAAATGAATGAGTCGCCCAAGCAACATATGTTGTTGCACCTCAACCTCCACAAACACACTCACAAGAAAAAGAGAGAAAGTTACCAACTCACTGAAAATGCTGATAATTATAATACTAATTTAGAAAAAAGAAAATTAATGAAATGATGGAGATGGAAATGTATAAAATAGTTGTGTAGTGAAATTTGGTAAGAAATAGTGGATTGAATAAAAGGCCAAATTTAAAGTCTGAAAAAAAGAGAAAACAGGGTGATGTTAGGTGAGCAGTGAAAGATATTTCCTCACCATGGAAATCATGTTTAAAACACATTCACACTCACTCACACACACACATGTACATGCACAAACTTACAGTAGTGGCTCAGCCGGTAGTAATCACAGCAAATCAGGACGAGAGCAGCAGCTCATGATGAGACTGTTTCTAGAATATTTAGAGAGAGAGAGAGAGAGAGAGGGAGAGAGAGGGAGAGAGAGGGAGAAGTGACTAGCTTCTCTCTCTCTCTCTCTCTC
>NW_019515571.1:0-698 GCF_002814215.2 Seriola lalandi dorsalis
TCTGACTGACCCATGGGTGCTCAGTAGTCATTACTACATTATTATGAGTACTCAGTGCTCATGGTTTGGACCACACCCATCTTCAAACCCATCCTTAAAATTTGATCCCAACTACAGAACCTGTAAAGTTTCATGACAGTCGGGACACTATCGTTCTGACAAAATGTGTCCACCGACAGTCAGACATATTAACACCTACCAAAGTACTCAAACCCACCTCTGTGATAGTTTCCGTCACAGTATGTGTCTCCAGGACCACATTTTGCCATGATGACGCACGCACGCACGCACACACACACGCACACACACACGCACTGTGATTGTTTTTTGCTGGTTTATATCTTTGTGAATTAAATATCTTTAACTATTGGTTGCACAAAACAGGCAATTTGAAGACAACACCTTGAGTCCTGGGACTTTTTTGCATATAAATAGATAGTGTAGTTATTTTCATTATAATCTTATTTTTGTATGTGACTTTATAAATATGTGTAGTTTAGCTAGAGCAGCCATTCATCTTTGCAGGTGTTTTCCTACTTCAGAGCTGCTGACATCCAGATGAGCTTACCTAGGCTAATCTTACCACACTAGAAAAGCAGGTCAGTTTTTCTCACTGTAAGTAAAGAAAACGATAAGACTGCCCTTATCTACAGGTGTATATATCCTAATCAGAGCGACCACTGATCCCCTGAAGGAAA
>NW_019515572.1:0-405 GCF_002814215.2 Seriola lalandi dorsalis
TAAACTAGTGAGCTCTGTGTTTGTCATCTCCAGGCTATCTGAATGGGAGACGTTTTGGTGGAAATCAATGACATGGGTGTCATAAAAGGAGGGTTTCTTTTCATCAAAAGGACTCAGAGCATATGCTGTAGCCCGAGGCGTCATCCTGCACAGATGCACCATAAGTACGTAAAAATAACGTGCATCTGATTCTCACTATTACATGGAAACACTAGATCTTAGAAACACTGTTAATCAAACACCTTCAGTTCTCCTCTGTGTTATTAAAGCTTAATTATATGTGTTTTATTTTCTCTCTTGTCACAGGGGATTTTTGATCCAAACATACATTTCTCTAGTGTCTCCACACACACACACACACACACACACACACACACACACACACACACACACACACACACACAC
>NW_019515573.1:0-600 GCF_002814215.2 Seriola lalandi dorsalis
GAACTGACATGATGTAACTTTAAAAATCTGACAAAGAAGTCAAAAGGTTAAAATTGAACTACCAGGCTGCTGAAATGTTTCCTACATGACTGTTGAAAAAGGAGGGATAGATTTTTTTTAGATAAATAAATCTACACAATTATATAGTTTCCCCATTAATCAGTGATCATTTAGTCTTTTGAACCTTAACAAAAAAGTAAAAAATTGTCATCAAAATTTCCCAGAGCTCAAATTGCTTGTTTTGTCTAACCAACCAACAGTCTAAATACAAAAGATTTAGAAAAGATATAAAACTGAGAAAAGCTGCAAGTCCTCATATCAGACAAACTGTATTGTATACTAATTTGCCTGTTTTTTTAACAACTGTATAGATCCTCAAACAATCCAATCCATAAAATCCATTTAGAACGATGATTAGAGGAGGTTTAACTGCCTTAAATGGGCTCACACACTTCCCAGATCTGTGGATCACTAATACACCCATTTGAACAGGTGAAGTGAGTCACTGTAATTTTGAGAAATGTACCTCTCACTTTCATGTGACATGTGCAGTATTAAAAGGCCAGTTGAGCACCGACTGACAGCGACAAATAAGCTGAC
>NW_019515574.1:0-688 GCF_002814215.2 Seriola lalandi dorsalis
ACGTCCTTTCTGTATGTGTCACTGTCAAAAGTTTCCCAATAACATTGTAATTAAAATGCTCTTAAAGCTCATTCACGTCTTCAGATTTGACACGAGGACTCTGACGTCCCGCTGCGAGGGAACTAGACACGTTTTGAAGTTCACTCCTGATAACGTAGGGTGAGAGAAATACACAGGATTTATTTGCCATGGTGTGCTGCTGTTCACTATCTCTATTGATGAGGCTGCGAACCACCGGGCTGGAAACATAAACAGGATTAGAGTTTATCAGTTTATAAGATTCCTGAATGTTATCAGCATCTGAAATGTATTTGCTTCAATATTCCTCCGTCTTTAAGTTGCAGGTCTTAGTGCCGCTCTGATTCCAGCAAAACCCCCGTGTGAAATGAGAAACGGTACATGTTATCATAGATGTGATTTTATTACAGTGTTGCTCCTTCCGTCCACCGCTGCGGTCCACACTGAAATATCCCCACAGCTGTTGGATGGATTTCTGGGACATTTCGTAAAGATATTCAGGATCTCCAGAGGATGAATGAATCCTGCCACGAACACCTACTTGGCGGATTTGTACTAAGTCCAATGCAGATAATCATGGTTCCCAGATGGTGGATCCTCACGAGGGTGCTCTTTCCTGCAGTGCCACCATGATGTTGAGTGTCAGTGTGTTAGCATACTGACATTAGCA
>NW_019515575.1:0-738 GCF_002814215.2 Seriola lalandi dorsalis
CAATTTGTCACCAGACAAAATGATCAATTGTATTTCTTACATGTTTATTATTGATCTTTAGAGGAGCTTGGAGGTGGATTTACTTTCCATCAGACGGAGCCAGATGTTTCCCTCTTTTTCCAGTCTATATAAGCTTCTTTTTTTTAGATTTAGGACCAACATTTTTCACTTTCTGAGAATCAAATATCTGACGAATCTCTGTTGAAGCCTTGGAAACATGTCAGAATACAGAAATCAGCCTGGGTTTCATTTCCTGAGAGACAGAGATGTGACATGACTGATATGACTTTCTTCATCTGCAGAGGGAAGTGTCCTCCAGGAACCTGCAGCCATTTGTACGCAGAGTTTTCCAAAGTAATAAAACGCCATGCTCCACAACCAAAAGTGCTGTCAGAGCTGCAGGAGCAGGGAGTGAAGGAGTCTGGGTTTAGGGCTGATCAGCTGACTGACGCCTGCTGCTGCTGCTGCTGCTGCTGCTGCTGCTGGAAGCCAAACCCACCTCCTCAGGTTCGGGTTCCCTCTGGTCACGTGGCGGCTGCAGGTGGAGGTGACGGAGTTCATGATTTAACATGAACTTCAGTCACTCAGCTCACTGACTATGACATGTTGCATCTCATTTGTGATTTACACTGAAGTTTCACATGATTCAGGCCCCAATAAAACGCTGACTGGTTCCTGCTGGTTCAGAGGAAGAAAACAAGACGACGGGGAGCGAGCGAGGAACAACTGGGGATAAAT
>NW_019515576.1:0-731 GCF_002814215.2 Seriola lalandi dorsalis
TATAGACTTGCCCTCGTCTAGCTGTTTTCTGCAAATGGCCATGTTTTGTTTCTCTATCGTACATCATCTGCATCAGAAACTTTCAGAGACTTTGTGTTATTTCATAATGATACAAAGTGCTCATTAACTAGCTTTACACCCTACATATCAAACTTTACATCACTGTATATTGCCTGCTGTTCCTACCTAACAAAACTATGTTCAAAGTATCATCCCTTGTAAGCAACTCGAACAAGCACATGCACACACTCTTATCTACCTGCAAACAAGGGCATTCCTAATGCAATTTAGGGACCTAATTATTGACTGACCCACTGTTTGGAAATAAGCTAACATTGAGATTGGCTGTGAAGTCAGAGGGACATATACAACAAGGTGACCCGCCACCATTAGGCTGCACTAAATTCCACGTCAGAGACTTTCCACTTAAGTCCTGCTGAATAATTGAATAATTGTTTCTCTCTGCTGTCATAGTAGGGCTTGTTGGGCCCGTATCAGGCCAACAGCCTGTCTGTAGTGTCTAACCAGTTAGCCACTGGTTTGTTGAATGTTATAGAATAAACACAAGGATATGCATTCATTGACTAATAAGTTGATGCATTCATATTGCTTAAAATTTAGAGCAATGTCCAAACTATGAGTCAGACCCACTGTGTTTGACTTGGAAGTTGTGTAATAGCAGATCTGTTTGTAAAAATGCTGATAGTCATGTGTATTTCAAAGCACCTTGA
>NW_019515577.1:0-617 GCF_002814215.2 Seriola lalandi dorsalis
AGCAGACTGGACACTACAGTGACTCGGTATCGGAAAGTGATGAGACAAAGTTAGAATGCTAACTTCAGCGTAACAACATAAAAGATGGGAAAATAGCAAAGCAAGAGTTAACTTGGTAAAGGAATGAAGCTTGATGCTGAACTCATGTTTCTTTTAGCTGTTAATGCTAACTTTAGGTGTAAGTGGCTAGCTGGTTAGCATGCTAACTTCATGATAGACAATAGAACAAAAACAAGAGGGTTGCTTTCCACCTCTGGCGACGGCTGTCGGTGAGTAAAAGAATTAAGTTTGATGCTGAACTCGCAACGTTTCTTCTGGACTGTTGATGCTAACATTAGCTATGTAGCATTAGCAAAACTTACAATCGTCTCCTTCAATTCAACTGAATACCTTTAGGTATCTGTCCGAGACCTCATTTGGAAACAACCAATCAAATATTATGTAAAACCACCCCCCTTTAATATCTGTGACTTGCTCTGAAGGATTTTGGCGCTACATGGAGCTAACCTCTCACAGGTGAGTGTGACATGAGGTGTTGATTTGTTTTTTTGGCAACAAGTAAAGACTGAATGTGACTTCAGTGGTGACATAAGTCCTCACAAGAAGCTATATACATA
>NW_019515578.1:0-592 GCF_002814215.2 Seriola lalandi dorsalis
TGCGCTGCAGAACAGAGAGGTTCAGGAGATCCTTTGTTCCCACTGCCATCAGGCTATACAACACCTCAGTCAAAGGAAGTGGACTCATGTAATAATTATTGTTTATTTATTATTAACTGTTATCATTATTATTATTATCAACAATGAGCTAATGGACATCTATCTATTTATAATTACAATAATAATAAATAATTTATCCAATACAATTCAGGTTTGTCGGTGTCAAGCATTTAAAATCTTAACTGTCACACCTCCATCACAGCTGTCCTCCATCAGCACCAGTCACTGTATCATAGTGATGGAATGAATTATTAGATGACTGCTTAGTTTCAATAATAATAATAGTAATAGTAATCAGAATTACTGTGAAACCTCCACTTGTATTGTGAATTGTACCAAAGATTAGTTATGAAGGACAGAGCTGTGCTAAAAGCTGAACTCCAGTATTTGTCGTTGTCTTTGAGCAGCACCTGTTTTTCTCCCTTTTGGTTTCTTACCTGCCTCAGATAGATGTATCCTTCTTGTCTTTTATGTCTAAAATGTTTATTCACTACGTACACACTGCTCTTGATTTAAAATTGTCAAAGCCAAG
>NW_019515579.1:0-499 GCF_002814215.2 Seriola lalandi dorsalis
GAGAGACGGCACTGTCAGGTGTGCCATCAGCTCTTTCATCTCCTCCTGGTCCATCTCCTATCCCAGAGGAATCAGAGGGTGAGCTATTTTTTTCTGGAATAATATAATTCATAACGAGTGTGTCCTAAAGGCAGGTCTACAACTTTGTTGTTAAAAAGATTAACCTATGTGCTTGTATCAAAATTTGGACATTTTGGCCTTTATAACACACATACAGTATAACTAATAAAGGTCACTACAAAGGTTTAATATATCATTCATTCACAGTATACTAGCTGCCGAGCCAACCACCATCTGAGGAGCAACCTGGAACCTCGCAGCCAGTATCTCCCTGCAGCAGTACCTTCCTGCAGCAGTACCTTCCTGCAGCAGTACCTTCCTGCAGCAGTACCTTCCTGCAGCAGTACCTCCATGCAGCAGTACCTTCCTGCAGCAGTACCTCCATGCAGCAGTACCTTCCTGCAGCAGTACCTCCCTGCAGCAGTACCTCCATGCAGCA
>NW_019515580.1:0-901 GCF_002814215.2 Seriola lalandi dorsalis
GTCCCAGGAGCGCATCAGGACGCATATCCTCTTGTGGTGGCTGAGGGGGAAGTGGTACCCCACGCCAGGCCATGATTATCCTACAAACCTATAATGATGAAAGGAGAGCCAAAGATTAGAAAATGCAAAAGTAGGATAAAATTGGCCTGAGGTAGTCTATTCGCTCTAAAGTTTTTGCAAGAATAAAACAAATCATCATTTGTTCTCTTTATACACACCTTCACACCTAAAGCAACTTGCTACCTGCTGTTTCCAAACACATCCAGCATCCTTTTAAGATGCCAATGGTGTGCATCTGACTGAATGAAACCTCCTGGCGAGTCTGAGGGTTGGTTAGTGGGGTTACTAACCACGGGGCCAGGGCATATCCTCAAGCTCATTATGGGAATAGAAGGCCACTGTTGTAGAAAATTATAATTATTCAAAGATACGTACCAATGAGCCATGCGTCACCAGCAGCTCCTTGTTTGCGGCGCATGCCCACGGAGCTGTTCTGTAGGATGAAGGAGTCGTGTGCTCCTCCTGGGAAGCGGGAGACCACATTCAGTAGGTGGTTCTGGGAGTCCCGCTGAAATGTTCCAGTGGCTAAAAAGCCCGAGGTGGAGAGTACCTGCACATGTGGTGGTACAGGGTTACACCGTCTTGTATGGCTCCACAGTGCTGGCTCCAAACGATCACAAAGGTCCATGAGGACAGCTCTTGGTAGCCTAAAGTATCCCAATAAGTACTCATAAATCTCTGAAAATAAATCTATATGGTCATGGAAATTAATTCCCTCCATAGAGCACCATCTGTAATATCTTGCAGCAGCAGTAAATATGTCATTGTGTGAGCAGGCCTAGGGTGCAGAAGTCCTACTTTTGGCCTATAAATAGGGTGACAATCACTGACTAATAGATTT
>NW_019515581.1:0-462 GCF_002814215.2 Seriola lalandi dorsalis
GTTGGGATTTCAATGCTGTTGGTACAGACTGCCTAAATCCTGGTATGGTGGCGTCCCTACTAACAATGTGAAAGACTAACCGTGAAGAAACAGGCTCATGTTTCCCATACGGCTGTTTTGAACTTTTGTCCACTTGGTTCCTCCTGAAGAGAGAGACAACAAACCTGAGTCCACAAGTTCCCATGGTCAGTGGTTAGTCATTATTTTATCATCATGAGGATATGAGTAAATGTGTTTCTCCTGATGAGACTCTCTGGTTCAAACCTGCTCCAAAAACTTTGTCCATTTACTCAGAGTCCATCAGTAAACATGACCAGACCAAACCAAACCCTCGAGACCATGTAAAGGAGATTTATTAAACACAAAGACCAAACAGTTCAGCTTTGTAAAAAAAAAAAAAATCTCATATTAAACAGCTGATTAGGATCGCAGGCCATCCAATCTGCATTTTATTCACTGAAC
>NW_019515582.1:0-616 GCF_002814215.2 Seriola lalandi dorsalis
GTAGTGGTTTAAGCAGGCGCCCCATGTGTAGAGGCTACAGTCCTCGCTGCAGTCGGCCCCGGTTCGAATCCCGCATCGGACGGCCTTTCGCTGCATGTCATTCCCCCTCTCTGCCTCCCTGTTTCCTGTCACTCTCCACTGTGCTGTCCATTAAAGGCATAAAAAAAACCGCCCAAAAAAATACACCATGACTGGTGTACGGAGATATTCTGTATCTGACGCAGATGACCAGAAGTCAGTATGTAAAGCAGCCTCCATTGTTTTTTACTGTGGTATCGAATTTGGTATCAAGTTGGGATTTCAATGCTGTTGGTACAGACTGCCTAAATCCTGGTATGGTGGCGTCCCTACTAACAATGTGAAAGACTAACCGTGAAGAAACAGGCTCATGTTTCCCATACGGCTGTTTTGAACTTTTGTCCACTTGGTTCCTCCTGAAGAGAGAGACAACAAACCTGAGTCCACAAGTTCCCATGGTCAGTGGTTAGTCATTATTTTATCATCATGAGGATATGAGTAAATGTGTTTCTCCTGATGAGACTCTCTGGTTCAAACCTGCTCCAAAAACTTTGTCCATTTACTCAGAGTCCATCAGTAAACATGACCAGACCAAACC
>NW_019515583.1:0-838 GCF_002814215.2 Seriola lalandi dorsalis
AGAGTTTTCTGTCCTTCAGTTTCTCTTCAACCTTAAAACTGCTGGAAAAAAACAAAAAACAAAAGTCTAAACCGAACTGTTTCCATTCTGGCCTCAGTAAAAGTGGTACCGGTGTGTGCGTGTGTGCGTGTGTGCGTGTGTGTGTGTGACGGAGCCAGCTGGCCGCCTCTGGCCCTCTGAAAACCCCCCTGGTGGACGGAACACGGCGGCCTGACCTCCGCGCCGGAGGACGGGAGATGCGCCTTTGACTGAATTAGCCACAAAGACGTCTCGCTATGATCTTTGTCGCGGCTGAAAGCGGGGTGGATATGAGAGGCATTGTGCACAGCTTTTGCGTGCCCCCCCCGTCATGAAATATTACAGTCTATTCAGCAGGAAGCGGCGGTGAAAGGAAATGGAAATGAAGCAGACTGGACAGAGCTGGTGTCCGGGTCCTACACAAACAAACAAACAAACAAACAAACATACAAACAAACACGTAAACAAAGCTGCCTGCGCGCGCTCACACGTGACTGTGGTGTAGAGAAGCTCTACCTTGACAAATGATCGATTTTCTTTCTTTTTTTAACTCTCACAAAAAAAAAAAAAAAAAAAAAAAAATCCCTGAATAACTCCACAAAGTGATAAATTACTAATATGCTAATTTCAGTCACGGCCGTTTGTACGTGTGCGTCACCATCCATCTCCCGCTCTCTGCGCCGCTGATCCCCGTCGTGCGCTAGAGGACACTCAGCCCGTTCAGACCGGGGCTCCTTTGTTCGCTCCAACACTGACTTCAGCCTCCAGGGAAGAGAAACTTTCTTCTTCTTTTTTTACTTCTTACCCCCCCCCCACACAC
>NW_019515584.1:0-376 GCF_002814215.2 Seriola lalandi dorsalis
CTGGAGAACCGGCGGACTGGAGAACCGGCGGACTGGAGGACTGGAGAACCGGAGGACCGGAGGACTGGAGAACCGGCGGACTGGAGAACCGGCGGACTGGAGAACCGGAGGACTGGAGGACTGGAGAACCGGAGGACCGGAGGACCGGGTCTCAAACCTCAGGCTAACAGGGGACCTCTCACCTGTTGCACACATCACCTGCATCACAACAACACAAATGTAGAAACACTGTCAATAAATCTGTATGTAAAATGAAAAACTCTTCTGTTTCCATGGAGACTGTTGATTTGCTGCCATTAGCATTTATCTCAAGACATTTTCACGTTTTATTCTACGACATAAAACACGTCAGTAAATACTCCAGCCCTGATTTCTT
>NW_019515585.1:0-733 GCF_002814215.2 Seriola lalandi dorsalis
GTAACATATGAACAAACTGTTTAAAGGGACCATGATCAAACTCACAAGCAGACAGGGTTTTTAAACTGTGTGAATCATGGGCAAACATTCAGTGTCTGCTGCCATGCACCTACAAACGCTTGCACACAGAGCACAAAACATAGCACTTATGCTGATCTTTGTAGGTATTTTTACGAGCACACTCTCAGACACTGATGTGAGCTCTTTATTTTATTTTTTTAATGCAATCAATGACCTCAGTCCTAATACCTTTTCCCTTTGCAAATGCCACTTAGAGTGAGAGTGAGAGAATCACAGAGGTGTGAAAGTATTTTCAGATGTTCCTTTTTTTTACATATATATATATATAAACATATATATATATATATAGTAATACCTATATTATCATGTAACATAAGAACAGTTGTGAATTCATACAGAGTGAAGAGGAGGAGGGTAATGTTGTTTTTGTGCTCGGGTCTCTCAAACAGATACTGCCTGCCCATACTTTGTGGTTCTGGGATGAAAAGATTGTTGTCATTGAAAAGAAAATCTACTGGATAATTAGCACTTATGAGTCCTTGTTAGAATCCAAAATGAACTCTTGGCACAATATTTTACGGGTTCGCACTCAGACTGCCATCTGTGAAACTTAATGTTAAGCCAGTCAGAAATGCTAGATACACCCTCCTACTGTAAACAAGTTGTATGAACAAGGTGCTGGGCAGCCGACCACTGTGGGGTTATGTGCTCC
>NW_019515586.1:0-600 GCF_002814215.2 Seriola lalandi dorsalis
CACAGTGGCCTTACCAGACCTGACTTCATGGGTATTGAACCGCCCGACCCCCTATGAAGTTCATTTGAAAGAAAACCTTTTGAGTCGAATGAGACCAGAGATAGTGCAGATGGTGAGGAAGTCTTGTGTCACCTGGAAAACCTGTCCACTTCCGTCCATCCTGCAGCATGCAGAGCATGCGGAGGAACAGCTTCAGCGAAATCAAATGAAACAAAGCAGACAGAAGAAACTGGAATATGTGCAACTGGCCATGTTCAATGCGTGTAAACCACCCGCCCAGAACCTTTCCAACACCGACCGAGGGGAATCAGAGGCAGGGGGAGAGGGAGAGGGAGAAGACGGGAGGGAGAGCGCATGTCGCTGCTGCGGGAGTCGCGGGCACTGGCAGGCGGAATGTCCTGAGAGGCCGAGACCGACCTTTTCCAGGGTCTCATTGAGGAGAAGTGGGGGCTCTGGAGGGGCGGACTCCGGAGACAGGGCACCATTCTTCAGAACCGCAAGTAAACCACCCTACACCCGCTCAGTTAAAATTCACTATGTATTTTAATAGTAAAGGTTATGAGAAATTTCCAGAGCTAACCCTTACGGTTTCAAATTACC
>NW_019515587.1:0-638 GCF_002814215.2 Seriola lalandi dorsalis
ACACACACACACACACACACACACACACGTTCACACATACAGACCCTGATTATAATATATATGAAAGCATCAATGTTTGATGCACATTAAACAGTTCATCTCTGCATCCTGTTTCTTTTTGGTCCCTCTCTTCTATATTCTAAACACTGTGAACACAGTTGAATGTAGTAATTCATATTGTGCTGCTCTGATTGGACAGTTTTTATGTTACTGTTAAGTGAAGGCATTGTTTTGTCTGCCACTGGAGTCCTTTTACATGTTTGCAGGTTTTTTCTTTATATATAAATGAATTAATAATTTGATGCATTTAAAAAAGCCATTATAAATTAATTTCATTACTTTTGCATTTAATGATGCATTACCAAACTCATTACTAATGAATTCATAGTGAAATTAAAATTAAAATTAAGTTATTGACTGTAACATTCCATCTCACTGTTCATTTATGTGCTGACTTAGCATTTACAGTTTCCATATTGTGATCACTCTCATTTAAACATGTAGCACGTAAACATTAAACAAGGTCCAACCCACAGAGCAGCACAAGGAGCTGTGATTGGCCAGTCGTTATGTGTGGGTCAGCACTGGGGAGATGTGTTTTGGTGTGCGACTCCGATTGATGCTCAAGTTTCCATAGA
>NW_019515588.1:0-732 GCF_002814215.2 Seriola lalandi dorsalis
AATGGGCGGAGAGTGAACACTTCCGGATATTTGATCTGTACTTGGATAGATGTGGACTTTGAATTGGAACAGTGTGTGACTGATGACGTTTCACAAGAACACAAGTACAGAGAAGAACACAGACTGAAACAGCAGACACAGAGGAGAAAGTGTTCAGCTCGGGCTCAACTAAAAGACGCTACTGGTATGAAAGGAAAAATTAAATATTAATCAGAAGCGTTGCATTTAATTTTAGCTGGAAACGTAACATATATTAAATATATAATGTTGATAAATATGAAAAAATCTTTCAA
This sequence comes from Seriola lalandi dorsalis, assembly GCF_002814215.2. NCBI lineage: Eukaryota > Metazoa > Chordata > Actinopteri > Carangiformes > Carangidae > Seriola > Seriola lalandi. The sequence continues at coordinate 294 of NW_019515588.1, forward strand.
TAATGTTTAGCAGCATATATTGCATAGTCTAGTTTGATTGATTTACTTACTGTATGTTTGTTGCTCTTACCTTGGTTATGGTATCTGGTTATGAGTTATCGGTGATGTGAACATTATTGAATAATATTATTTAAGCACAGTGCTGCAAACAAGAATGTCAAAGTTAATAATAGGTAAATAAGGAAATGTCATTCTTATTATATGTTATTTTGAAATAATTTTGTGTACATTTTTTCATACATTTTGTTATCCTTTAATGTATGAAAAAATTTAATCAAAAGGTTAAAGGTTATCAACCTAACTAAGCCTACTCACTGCTCAGTACTAAAACAAAACTGGACTGTAAAAAAGTGAACAAAGCCAAGTGGAAGTGGACTGAGAATCAAAAGAAGAAAGGTAAAGTGAGTTTTCCTGTGCGTCCTTTAAAGTTTAGTTTTTT
>NW_019515589.1:0-352 GCF_002814215.2 Seriola lalandi dorsalis
CTATTGGTAGTCCTGTTGGTAGAGCTGTTGGTAGTCCTGTTGGTAGTTCTGTTGGTAGCCCGTTGTTAGCCCTATTAGTAGTCCTGTTGGTAGTCCTGTTGGTAGTTCTGTTGGTAGTCTTGTTGGTAGCTCTATTGGTAGTCCTGTTGGTAGAGCTGTTGGTAGTCCTGTTGGTAGTTCTGTTGGTAGCCCGTTGTTAGCCCTGTTAGTAGTTCTGTTTGTAGTCCTGTTGGTAGTTCTGTTGGTAGCCCGTTGTTAGCCCTGTTAGTAGTTCTGTTTGTAGTCCTGTTGGTAGTTCTGTTGGTAGCCCGTTGTTAGCCCTGTTAGTAGTTCTGTTTGTAGTCCTGTTGGT
>NW_019515590.1:0-681 GCF_002814215.2 Seriola lalandi dorsalis
TTCAACCAATAAGTGAAATGAGTTATTTATGTTGTAATGCACAGTGTAGTCAGCTGATACAGTAGCAGCATGCACCACATGGTCACCTGGGTGTGGAACAAGATTAACAGACTTTGTAAGCAAAGCTTCATTATCACACCCCACTATGCTACATTCAAGAAAAACCATGCCATGAATGATTTCCTAATCCTGACTGTTTAAAACCTCTGTGTTATCTTTTTTAAATTCATATCATGTTTGAACGTTTAAAAATGATTGTTAATCTATGATATTCAATATTTATATTGATGGTGTCAGATATGCATTATTTATCTGATCAGTGTCATCAAGACGAATAGATACTGAGTAATAACCTCCTATGGTTCTGCCTTAGTGTTTGAATTATAACAATATTCATGCTGAATGGAGTATTTCAGCACTCCACTGTCTTCATGTCTGTTGGTCGCTGTCCGTCTCCTAAAATCAGCTTATAGACACATTACTGCCAACAACTGGACTGAAAAAGTGCAGCAGACAGAATTGAATTGTGGGATACACTTCAGAGTAGTATTGGTTTACATCGAGTGTGGGTTGTGTGTACTGTGTATTTTCCCAATGTGGGACACACTTGCTGACTACCTGGCAGTGCATGGATGTGCATTGAGTTTTCAAGACCACAAGTGTGGGTATAGGGACAGACTC
>NW_019515591.1:0-423 GCF_002814215.2 Seriola lalandi dorsalis
GACGCCACCCACATATGGCAGTTCATGTTCGGGTTGAAACGCACCTGAGGAGAGGAGGAAGGCAATAAAAGCATCTGTCAGTACAAGAAGTCATTTCATTTTCTGCAGTCTGCCCACAGAAACTTTTCCTATAGCTTGTTTATAACAGTTCACCATTGGCTTATCATTACCGCGCTGCGCTGGTGTAAAACAAACCGCGGTGGATGGGAGAAGTTGAGAATGTAGGGTGGTGATGACACTCACAGATCTGTGACCGTAGTCGTTGTCAGCTCTAGTAAAAAGTTCACTCCTTACTGGTCTCCACCACCGCCTCTGTGCTGTCTGCTGTGCGTGTGTGTGTGCGTGTGTGTGTGTGGCTGCAGCCTGACACCAAAACGTGGTTAGTTTGTGGTTGATTTGGCTCAGGCGCTGTGCTTTGAAAAC
>NW_019515592.1:0-428 GCF_002814215.2 Seriola lalandi dorsalis
CGGCTCCAGTCGGCTCTGATCAGCATTGATGTAAACACAACACCCATGGACCACCTAATTTTTACCTCTTTTCCTGATCTTTCAGAGCACAGACACTGTAAGCACACCTGTCACCTGTCCAGCACAGTGACAGGCAGCTAGCAGCTCTCTCTTCCCCTCTGCGTCTTTGTGTGTGCTCTGTAAGTGCATGTGATGACGTCACTCCTTGCAATTGTGTGTTTCCTCAGTCCAAAATGAAAATCGACTTTCATTAGCGGGTAATTTTGGTGGAAAAGGGGTATAACACTGTGTCAGCCACTGTCAGTTTCAAGCTAAAAAACAACATAGACAAATAAAAGATGCTAACTACGCTAACTGTTCTGATCCGTCTGCTAGTCTCTGGTTCTGGTCTCAACAGACTCCTCATCTGAGTCTGGGTCTGAGGCTCA
>NW_019515593.1:0-541 GCF_002814215.2 Seriola lalandi dorsalis
GCCGCCACCCGCCGCCACCCGAGGGGGCGGGGCCGACTTCTCATGTAGAAGATTGTTTTATAACTGTGACGAAATAATCCGAGCAGCAGAGAAGAAGCTGTAGCAAGTGAAAGGATGATACTGACTCCTCCTCCTCCTCCTCCTCCTCCTCCTCCTCTTCCTCCTCTTCCTCCGTGTCTCTCACTAGCTGGTTAGTTTCTCAGCAGGTAAATGTCTGAATCTTCTAAGTTGTTGTTGTTGTTTTATAATCTGTTGACCAGCGACTTTAAGAACTTTTTTGCATCTTAAAAACAAACAAAATACATTTCCCATAATACACTTCTTCTTCCCCTGACATGTATTTCAGCGAATCACAGCGCATCTCATCAGTCACATGTCTTAAACATGACGTAATCATCTACCACGCGTCGCGTCTACCTGTCATTCGGTCTTAAAGGGAGAAACATCTTCTTCAGTGAGCAAATTTTACCAACAAATAAAAAAAGCAAAACAAAATAAAAAGTTTGACTGTGACTCTGACTGAAAGAGAAATATGGAGTTA
>NW_019515594.1:0-458 GCF_002814215.2 Seriola lalandi dorsalis
TGTGTGTGTGTGTGTGTGTGTGTGTGTGTGTGTGTGTGTGTGTGTGTGTGTGTGTGAACCGGTGTGTCTTCGCACTGTGTCCTTGTCATGTAACATAAAGGCAGGTAGTGAGCGTGTGCAGAGAATATTTCCCACCTTTTTAATTCAGGTTTCTATAAACAGGAAGAAGAAACTCAATTAATTAGGTGCAAATATTAAATTAACTCCATATTTCTCTTTCAGTCAGAGTCACAGTCAAACTTTTTATTTTGTTTTGCTTTTTTTATTTGTTGGTAAAATTTGCTCACTGAAGAAGATGTTTCTCCCTTTAAGACCGAATGACAGGTAGACGCGACGCGTGGTAGATGATTACGTCATGTTTAAGACATGTGACTGATGAGATGCGCTGTGATTCGCTGAAATACATGTCAGGGGAAGAAGAAGTGTATTATGGGAAATGTATTTTGTTTGTTTTTAAG
>NW_019515595.1:0-619 GCF_002814215.2 Seriola lalandi dorsalis
CAACCCCCCCAATCCCCCCAACCCAGAGAACTGAGGCTCCTACTTGAGCCCTGTTTTTTAGCTTCCATCTGAATCAGCTGTGATGATTCTCTATGAGGTTCTGCAACCTCTGTTTCTCTGGAGTTTTATTCTGGAGGGACATCCTCAGGAAGTGATGTCACACTGAGTCTGACTGTGAGGAGGAGTTTTGACTTCAGTGTGATCAGTGACTCTGCTGCAGCTCTACCTGCTGCTTCACACCTGCATGCACCTGTCCCCTCACCTCACACAGTGTTTGTGTCTCTCCTTTACCCCATCACACCCTGCTCCCCTCTCTGGAGGCCTCTCAGACTGAACCTCAGGTGACAGGTGTGTTTCCTGGCTCTCACTGGGCGGGCCGGTGGTCGGTGAACCTCTTCAGATGGTAGCGCAGCACCCCTTTGGTTTTGAAGGTCTTGCCGCAGCTGCAGGCGTGCGGCCGCTCTCCGGTGTGGTCGAGCTGGTGGACCCGCAGCAGCGAGCTGGTGAAGAAGAACTCTCCGCAGGTGATGCAGTAGTGGCTCTTCTCTCCAGTGTGTTTGGACCTCTGGTGGCTCAGCAGCGACCCTGACGTGATGAAGCTCTGGCCGCAGTCCTGGCA
>NW_019515596.1:0-667 GCF_002814215.2 Seriola lalandi dorsalis
CTCATCTCATCACCTCCTGTCTCCTCTTGTTTTGTCTTCTCCTCTCCTCTCGTGTCTTTTCCTTGCCTCTCCTACATTCTTTCCCTCACCTCTCCCTTCCTCTCCTCTCCTTTCCTTTTTCTTTCCTTTCTTTTCATTCTCTTTCCTGTCCTGGCTAGTTTCATCTGGCCTCATTTATTTCCTTTCCTTGTTTCCTTTCCTTTCATCTCATCACCTCTTATGTCTTGTCCTCTGTCGCCTCGTCTTCCCTTGTTCTGTCTCCTCTTCTCCTGTCTTTTCCTCTCCTTGTCTCCTCTCCCTCTCCTCTCCTCTCCTCCTCTCCCAGGCTGCAGCTCTCTCAGATAGACGTCACAGATTAGGAGATAAAAGCTTGTGGCTGCGAAGCAGCAAAAGTCGGACTTCTTGATGTGGTTCTGACCGGGACCCTGGGATCTGTTGTTCTTTCAGCAATGGCTCCATAAGACAGATTGATCTCTCCTTCATATCCTCTATTTGTGGGCGTGTGTGTGTGGTGTGTTTACATGTGTGATGTGTGTGCGAGTGGGAGATTTTATGCTAAGCTTTGATGGGATCGCAGAGCTCCTTCTCCCTCTTGTGCCATACTAAATAACCCCCTCCCTGACCCATTAGCTCTCCTGGGGCAGGAAAACAGACGGAGGATGGAGGG
>NW_019515597.1:0-637 GCF_002814215.2 Seriola lalandi dorsalis
GTGAAAAGTTCCCACAGTGACACTGAAGTGACGAGGATCAAACTTCCTACTTGTCAGTGTCTCACACTTTTCCAGTTTTCTGCTCTTGATCTCTGCACACAGACGTCCACAAAAGCTTTTCTTTTCCTGAGTCTTTGTTTAACCTCACCTCCGATCATTTGTTCAGTTTTGATTGACACTGTCTTAACAAATACACATCTCTTTGCCTCAAGTGCAATTGTTTCACATATTGCAAACTTGAATTTTTCATGCAGATTTATTTTCCAGGTTTACAAAGTTTGATTTCCAACTACAAATATTGGAATTATTTGTAAACATTACTTTATAAGCTCAAAATCATTTTGAGCCTAATTTGAACCGGGGGCTAAGTCGGGGGGCTGCGAGCTAGCCGCCGGGCGGCTAACTCCGTTTGCTGGGCGCAAGGCCGGCGCTTTATTGATGAAAAACAGTGACAAACAGAACAGAGGGGGTGGGGGGTAGCTTGCTAGCATTAGCAGCTAGCATTAGCATTAGCTTTTTTTTTGTCTCTATTGGTGAAAAGGGACAGACAGACCACAAAGGGGTTAGGGGGCTAGCTTGCTAGCATTAGCAGCTAGCATTAGCAATTTTTTTTTGGTCTTTATTGGTGAAAAGGAGC
>NW_019515598.1:0-485 GCF_002814215.2 Seriola lalandi dorsalis
AAACATATCAAATGTGCACTATAGAGGAAAAATATTTTACAAAATCACTTCTAAAGGTCATTTTCAAAACATTTACCATTAACTGACAATGACACTCCAGTGACATGTAGAATCCTGTATTTTCCTGCCTCAGTATTGTAAACCTTTGTTGGCTCATAGTCTTGACTGTAGTTGAAGCTCAGGGGAGGCGAGGGAACAGCCTGAAGTTCTCATGCACTGATCTGCACGTTCACAGCTACACTGCTAACTGCTAACTAACTAGCTCTAACTCTCTACTCCAGTTTCCAGTTTCCAGTTTCAAACTTACTGCAGATCTCACAGAGAGATGATAAAACAGTGCCATTTGCTTGTTCACTTGCTATTGTTGCCTCTTAATGCTTAATGTACAAGTTTAGTGTCCACACACGTCTATGCATGTGCTGCAATATCATAACTGATGTCAGAACAGTGGAAGCTGAGTCAAGGACAGCTTGACAAGAACACTT
>NW_019515599.1:0-665 GCF_002814215.2 Seriola lalandi dorsalis
TGACTTCAATGGGGAAGCATAGAGTGGGTTGTTCCACTGCAGCGAAACTAGACGGTCATTGGATAAATGCTGGTCTTTGTCCCGCCCATCGGACGCTCAGCGTCTCTGGGGGTCTATGGGACAGTGGGCTGGCCCGGACGCTCAGCTTCTGCATGATGATTGGATGATCTGTCTGAGGCTGAGTCCCTTTTTGATTGACAGCGAAATGAGCGAATCTTGAAGTATAAGCATCCACCGGAGCAGTTTTCAAGTTTTTCATTCCGTTGTTTGGAGTTGATCTGGAGATGTTACTGATCCTCAGTGACTTTGTCTTTGTTAAAAACGACTAGCGTAGTGTTTGGCGACTCTCTTCTGTCACTCTGCGAATTTACATATAAATAAACGGACACATTTTATGATGTAGGCCGAATATGAGCATCCCCTCCTTTTAAGACCAGCAGCTGCCACTGGTTTGATATATTGCCATGAAATTTTGTACACACAATCTGATGGTGCCCAGAGGATAAGCACCAACATCAAACTTAATTCCTTTACTCAACAAGATCTGTATCCAGGGGTCTTCTACTGAAGTTAGCATACTAACCAGCTAGCATCAGGAGGGCTAGACTGTCTTTTACTTTCCAGGGCCGAGTCACTGTAGCATCCAGTCTGCTTTGAAGAAGTAG
>NW_019515600.1:0-595 GCF_002814215.2 Seriola lalandi dorsalis
ACACACACACACACACACACACACACACACATGATTTATGAGTTCTACAGTACATCCCTACATTTGAGAAACAACACAAAGCCTTCAACAAAAACCCTCACACCTCAGTGGAGCCCAGCAGAGAGATGGTGGGGATGGAGGCCCAGGCTTGTTCGTGAGGCACCAGTCTGTTCTCCACCAGTCTGTACACACAGTTGGACTCCACCACGCCGCGCTCAAAGAACTCGTCCTCCTCAGGTGCACCAGCTCCTGTAGGTAGAGGCAAACAAAAAACCATGCTGTACACTCTATATGCACACACACGTCTTTCATTTTCAATCATCACTCTAACAAAACTGTAACTGTAAGAATGTACACCCGCTATGATTTCTTTCTATTACACATTGTGAACCCTAACCTCTGTAGTGTGTCCGTCCTCCTAACAGGCTCCAGAAGTCTGCGGCCACGCTGCTGTCAGAGTTCAGCCCCTCCTCCAGCTGGACGACCTGGGAGGCCTGACAGCCGAGGTCTCTCTGGCTCTGGATGAATGATGCCAGCTCCGAGGCCTGAAAAACAAACCTCAACTTTCTAATACCACTGTAAAACACGCACACCG
>NW_019515601.1:0-652 GCF_002814215.2 Seriola lalandi dorsalis
TGTGTGTGTGTGTCGGACAGATGGGGCGATGAGTGTTGATTGTCATGGAGATGAGGGCAAACCCCTTCAGTGCACACACACACACACACACTTAGTGACTTCATACAGTGCTGTTAGTCACACACAGTCAGGGGGTCGTGGCAGATGTAGTGGGGTAGAAGAAGAGGAGGAGGTCATTGTTGGCTTTTTGATTCACGCACGCACACACACCCGCTCTCTCACACACACACACACACACACACACACACACACACACACACACAGCAGATGGGCTTCTTAAAACAAAGGATGCTGCTGCATGGACTTTTAAACTGTTCCTCTCAGAGAAAGTAAAGGGATTTTATTTCAAGATGTCTGATGGTAAATATTTGAATAAATGGTAATGAAGCTTTAAATATTTAAGTCCAGTCTGCAGGAAAGTGGATCACCTGCTTCTGTAACCACATTCAGAGTTTTTTATCATTTGTAGGGCTGCAACTAATGTTGATTTTTATTGTTGAGCTTGCCACCGTGGTTGTTAATGGTCCAGCCACCTGCGACCCCCGAAGGATCAGCAGTATTGCTAATGAATGAATGAATGAATGACTAATGTGCCAAGTGAACAACAGAAAGAAAACAGTGAAAAGTCCAAAACCAGAAGACTTTGAGTTCA
>NW_019515602.1:0-505 GCF_002814215.2 Seriola lalandi dorsalis
AATAAATCATTGATACGCTACACTAATTATAACTTCTCCTATGCGGACATGATTTCTATTATTACAACTGTATCTTTCATTATCTGTTCATGCACTTATGGATGTCCACAGAGGAAATTACAGCTGCTGACAAATACATTTATAAACACTTATATCTTCTCACAAGTTCATTATAATGTTTTATAAACCATTTGTTTAACGTTATTGTGTTAAAATAATGTTTATAAATGCTAAATAGATGTTATGTGGTCATTGCCTTATTCTGTAATGAAATGAACAAACTCATTTTGTGGCAAACATGTATGGGTTTTAATAAGGTCAAAAAAGACAAATATTTAAAGGACAATACAATACATTGATTCATTTTGCAATTACACAGCGACACTAACACAACTCTTCAGTTTGACACACTCAAGGTTTTTTCTGCTGCAGCTGTATGTGTTCTGGTGTGACCAGGAGCGAATGATGGCTAACGTTATCTAAAGTGTAACTGATCTTACTGAGT
>NW_019515603.1:0-788 GCF_002814215.2 Seriola lalandi dorsalis
GTTTGAACGTTAAAGGGTAAAACCACCCAAACACAATGCAGCCTGGTGAAAGAGAGGCCACTCTGTTGTGGGACGGTACTTCCAGCTTTAAAGGGGAATCACATCGATTTCACACATAAACAACAGCTCTCTAGTCATGAGGGGTGTTACATAGAGAGTGATTAATGTTGTATTACTCCGTCTCTCACTCTGGAGCAGCTTTGTGAAGTCTGATAATGACCTTGATATCTTGTGGTGATGTCATCAGGGTTATCCTGTGCTTGGAGGCTGCAAAATTCTTGACATAAAGGTGATGTTACAAACAGAGGAGATGCTCCTGGGTAGTTGCGATCCAGAGGTTTTGGAGCTTTACAGGAACTAGGATTTGATTTAAATCTTCCCCCAATTTAATAGAAGTGCGATGCTAAAACTCTTAGCGCTCCAGCAGATGAATGGGCACCATGGCATCACACACACACACACACGCGCTGGAGTTGGACTGGATGCAGAGTGGACTGCTGTGATTCTGGCCGTGGTCGCCTTCACACGTCACACGCCAGTCTGACAGCGCCTTGAGTCAAAGTGCTCATAAAAATAATGCAACGAAACCACAAGGAAACCTGAGTCAGGTACACGGCCATGATTGTATATAGTTCACAAACATGTTTTTAAACTATTTATATCTACTCAACATGACTGAACGCCCATTGAATGACATAAATAAATTCTAATTCTCTGTGATTGTTGCAGCAAAAGAGTAAATTACAACCCTACATCACAAACCGAGGCACCGATATTTAAAAGTGGAA
>NW_019515604.1:0-742 GCF_002814215.2 Seriola lalandi dorsalis
AAAAATTTCTCAAATGGAAGCTGCTAATATCACATTTCATGATTCTAACCCTTATTTTTCATTATCTGCAGATTGTCAGTACAGCAGTCTTTTCTCTCTCTTCTGTCAGTTGTGTTCAGTTTTCTTTAAAATCCAGAATACATGGTAGACCTCCCAGACCGCAAGACCATCAAAATAAAACCTCTAACCTTCTATCTAAAGTAAATTAGGTCTGACCTGAAACTTGATCATTTAATTTTGGAATTATGTGCTGTCTGACATGAAAACTCAGGGCAACTTTTCAGACCCTATAACGATTTTTTTTTTAAAAAGCACCAGGTGACAAATCTAGAGACTTTCAGCTAATACTAGACTGAAACCAGCTTATACTAGGCTGAAACCAGCTGACACTAGACTGAAACCAGCTGAGACTAGACTGAAACCAGCTGATACTAGCCTGAAACCAGTTGATACTAGGCTGATTTAAATCATATTTTTCTGCACGCTCGGACTGTTTTTTTTATTTAGACAAAGTTCTTGTCTGGCTGCTTGGTTACATATTTGACTTTAGAGTCTGTGTTCAATTAAGAGAGGGGTTGTAAAAAAACATGTTTATATTTCTCACTAAGGTATTCAAGAAAAGATTGTCAGGTTTTGTATCAACAGTTGACAAAAAACAATTTGCAGCCATATTCAGCAGATGATGTGCTGCTGACAGAGAGATCTGGAGGAAGTTCTGCAGACTCAGTACCTCGAAGATGAA
>NW_019515605.1:0-594 GCF_002814215.2 Seriola lalandi dorsalis
AGTGTGTAGTTGTGTGTCATGCGTCAGATGTTTGGCTGCGTGTACAAACAGTGTGTTGATGTGCCTTTGTCTCGACAGGTCTTTATCCATGGATACAGACGACAAGATGGAAGCTTACCACAGGTAACTGAAAAACTCAGACATGTTTTCTTTACCCCAGCAGTCAGTGGTGTTGTTCTCACACTCAGGATTAAATAATTCCTGCTCCGACTCTTTTCAGTAGATCACACAGTTATACCAAAAAACAAGCAATTTATTATAAAAGCAATGAAGTGTGGAAATCAGCAAGTTTAGTCACGAAAGCGGTGCATGTGTGAGTGGTGCATGTGTGAGTGGTGCATGTGTGAGTGGTGCATGTGTGAGTGGTGTTGTTGTAAGTGCAAAACAAATGGATGTCAGCAGATGGAAGGGAGAGGACGAGTGATGGGCCAGCGTTTATACTGTGGAAGGCCCAGGTGAACAGCATCAGCTGACTACTCTCCCATGCCAACCAATCGCCTGCCGATGTGGGCGAGGACAACCTCCAAGAGCATGGGAGGGGCGTCACATTACACACCCGATTATTTTAATTGATTCTATTGATTTAGTTGATTT
>NW_019515606.1:0-1079 GCF_002814215.2 Seriola lalandi dorsalis
ATTTTGTAGCTTCAGATTTTTGGTTTCTGGTTAGAAACTATTTCCTGAAACAAATCAACACTTCCCCCGTTAGCAGCATCTTGGCTAACCTCCCAGCCGTGTTAACCAGCGGGACTTTAGCACTGATGCTAACTGTCTGCTAATCGTGACACAGGCATCAACGTTAGTTTCACTTACTTTTCCAGTTTCTCGGAAATCTCCTCAACTTCACCGCCACGGGGAGAAACGTCCATCGCGATGTTTGAGCAGTTTCACCGGCACAAACTGACACTAAATCCAGACACGAAACGTTTGTTTGATGGCAAGGAGGTCGGTGTGTTGTTTAAACCCGCGGCTTTTCCCCCGCAGCTTTTCCACCCTATCAGAGAGGACGCTGTGGTGACGCCACGATGACGTTATCCAATTGGAACTATAGATAGGCGGGACCAACAGCAAACCACAGCCAATGAGCAGCGTCGGTTCGGGCAGGAAGAAGGAGAGCCCTGAGGCTGAGTTTAATTTCACTACACCTACATTTTTCCAGGGAATTCCGCCTCACATCCCGGGAACGTCCCTAACTTTCATTCCTTCATTTTCAAGAAGCTTCTGAGATTTCCTGGAAACAGCACATTGAAAAAGGAAGGATAAAAGAGAAAATGTGTCTATACCTATATTATGATATATGATATTTTTCTTTTAACAAGACAAGTTGGTGCTTATAGACGGAGAAGATGGATATTTTTACTGATACTTTTCGGACATTTTATAGTTTTGTGGATATTTTACTAATATTTTTCAGATATTATATCAAAGTATGCGATATAATATATTCAGATATTATATATATATATATATATATATATATATATGGTCTCATATTTTTCTGAAATTTTTTAGTAGTAGTATTTACTCATGAATTTTGAGCATTTGATATTTTGGGGATATTTGATGTGATATTTTATATATATATATATATATATATATATAGAGAGAGAGATTATATTCATATTTCTTGTGGATATTTAACCATTTTTATTTAGATTTTATATTAGAAATTTATGTCTGACATTTTACAGACTTCTTTTAATTTTCAGATCACT
>NW_019515607.1:0-714 GCF_002814215.2 Seriola lalandi dorsalis
ACGCGGCCTCGCTGGCAAACGGCACAGCGTTACTCCCGTGGCTTCCTTCCGCTTCCGTCGTAGGTTGATTAGATGTAACGCCACCAAAGGCGTCGTCGGGGCTTTTGTCCAGGAAGTCGGAATCCGGGCGGGAGCGTTTGAAGCGACGGTCGGGGTACTGGGTGTTGTCGAAGGGCATGCGGTGCACGCACAGCACGTGAGTCTTCAGGTTGCCCTTCTGGGAGGCACTGTAGGGGCAGTAACTGCACTTGAACGGTCTCACGCCTGGAGAGAGAGAAAAAGAGAAAGAAAATAATTTTAGTCCAAACCATGTAGATCTCATGGTCATGTCACTATAACCTGACCCGTTTGCAATTCAACCCGGAGGAGGTAGAAGTGAGTTTTCCAATCAGAGGGTTCTCTATTAGCATAGACAGGCTCTATGTTACAGCATAGGCAGATGAACGCCGGGGCCTCTGGGTAAATAGTTTGGGTGGTTAATATAGATTAACATTCGAGAAGTACTGATCCAAACAGACAACTTCACACAATACCAGGGGCAACAGCTGCTTGGACTTCATGGCACCGGTAACCTGCTAACCAATACTGACAATTTATTTTTCATGGGATCAGTGACAGTAACAGTTAGATGTTATATGCCTCGTAAGAAAGGCCATATTAGTGAAACAGCTACGCATCAGCTGTCTCTACTGTGATTGTTTTAAATGTACACTG
>NW_019515608.1:0-601 GCF_002814215.2 Seriola lalandi dorsalis
TTATGATTTTGTTGGATTCACCAGGCGAAGGATTTCAATTTCATAAAAAGCTTCAAAGATAATATTACAGGTCGTCATTTAGCAAAGAAGCTGGGTTTGAATATTAATGACAATATTCAATTGTTTTCCCCTATTACATGCACACACGATCACAAATAAAGTATCTCAAAATGTTTCAAGTACTCTTTTGGCCCACATGTGGTTGTCTTCTAATACCCGGTGGAAACAGGCTTCTCACTGGGGGTCTGTGCTGGATGATCCCACAATGCCATGCTGTCGCAGCAGGTTCCTCAGGATCTGATTCTTGGACTTCCAGTCTTCCACCTGAGCAACAGCAACAAATATAACACAGTGGTAATGTAGTAATACTGACTAATCAGCTGACTTATGACTCTGTGACTAAGTCATGTCTAACTGTGGAAATAGGTTTACATTCACAGCATTTGATTTTATAAGTAATATCCCAACTTTCAACAGACAAATCCAGGTTGAAGGCAAAAGTAAACACCATTATTTATTTAAAAAAAAAAAAAAGGTTAATTTTAACAAATTTTGCCAAGAAACATATCTACAAGTTGTAACAGGCTCTGCTCCAGGAAAT
>NW_019515609.1:0-690 GCF_002814215.2 Seriola lalandi dorsalis
ATGCATGCTGATGTAATGATGTGTTGACTTTTCACTTTTCAACATTCATTTTTGAAAACAGAGTGAGACTTTGGTCCAAGGAACAAGGTCAGTTCACTCTAATAACCATGGCAGAAGTTAAAGTTTCATCTGATTACAGGTGACATGTCATGGCCTTTAATCTGGAGGTGTGAGATGGACAAGATTAGGAACTAGTGGTACGTTATCTGCCTGTGAAACACACTCCCAAGCACAGTGCAGGTAAGAGGAATTTCATTTATGGGATCACGATATCTGAACAAGAGTCAACAACCAGGTGAGCAAAACGATAAATCCCCATGTTAAGAAACTCACAATGACAATGCTAACACGCTGATGTTGATGATGCAGGTATAATGTTTACCATGTTCACTGCAGTTTGGCATGTTACGATTTGCTCATTGGCACCAACACTAAACACAGAATCCAGCTGAGGTTGATCGGAATTGCCATTTGTAGTAAGTCATAAATTGAGGTACTGGGTAAATTAAAAGTCATGTGATCACCAAACTTCAAATAATTCATCATGAGGAGGACATGAATGTCTGGTTGTGGAAACTTTTTTCTAAAAGACCATGAAAGTCGAGGAAAAGTCAGGGGATCACCAGAGTCAGCAGGTTTCATCCTCTGGGAACCATGAATGTAGAGCTGTTGAAATATTTTAGTCTGAAC
>NW_019515610.1:0-519 GCF_002814215.2 Seriola lalandi dorsalis
TCCATGACCAGTCCAGAGTCAGCCAGGTAGCACCGACACCTCCCCAGCTGGTCCAGGATCAGCCAGGTAGCCCCGACACCTCCCCAGCTGGTCCAGGATCAGCCAGGTAGCTTGACCCCAGGAGCCCGACTGTCCAGAATCTCCTTCAGCTCTGTTTGTTTTCTTGCAGCGTATCGTGAGCGCACAGAGTCTGAGCGAGGACGATATAGAATAAGGGGAGGACTGAGACGAAACAAGCCCCGCCCACCACCCTTCCTCCTCCTCCTCCTCCTCCTCAGTGGACCTCCTCCTGCCATCGCCTCGGCCTCCATCGCTCCGGCCGACGTCCATCACCTCCCACCAAGGCGTCCTAAAGGGAATTAGTTTTTTTATTCCTGGTTTCTCCATGACAGTAGTGTTTGTTTTTTTTACTTAAATTACCCGTTTTGGGGTATTAGAACATCGCTATCATACAGCCCACTCAAACACAAACAAGCCCCTCCCCCTGCCGCCAACATTAGCTATGTACAGTACTAACTA
>NW_019515611.1:0-624 GCF_002814215.2 Seriola lalandi dorsalis
TACTGTTTTCATTATTATGGAAAGAAACAACATGGCTCACCTTCACATGTATTAAAGACACACAGCTCCCATCCGGTCTGTAACTATGAGAAGTGTCTGAGTTTTAACTCTCAAGCAGTGCATGCTGGGAGGTCTGTTAATAAAGTATATATTGATAAACATTCAAGTGATAAGTAAGTGAGTAAAAATATAAATATAAAGGAACAAGGAAAGTAGTTAATACATGTAGAATAAGAAAAATGAAAAAATGAAAATGGAGACACAATGTAAAAACAAAATACAATATGAAAATAACATATTAAATGAAAAAATAAAATAAAATAGTAAAAATATTTACTTCCTCTCATGTTTGTTTCGTTTTACACAATTAAAAAATGAGATAAACTTCATAGAGCTTCAATTAGAGAGATTAAATGTTCATATGGTGCAAATATATGTTGCTAATTTTGACCATCCACCAAAATGAGTCTTTGTCTGACTCTTCCATTGAGGGAGAACAGTCATTGAAGCACAAATAAAGTCCAAATTCTTGATTGGAGTGGGGGGTGGGAGGTTTCAGGCAGTAGTTTATGTTTCCACTCTAGTTCTAATTATAGGTGTTTTCTCTCACTTTACATCTGCACT
>NW_019515612.1:0-670 GCF_002814215.2 Seriola lalandi dorsalis
GTGCAACAGTGACTCACTATCACTTCTTGAGGAACAAAGTGGTGTTACAAGATGAGACGGACTGTTCAGGACATCCAGCACCTGTTAAAATATAACATGTCCCCCATGTTCAATCTTGTAACCTTCAACCCTGTGTTAAATCATATTGTGGTCGTATGAGGTCGAGTACAGTAAGGCTGCAACTAACAATTGTTTTCATTGCCAATACATATAAGTTATTAATTATTATTGATAATTGATGATTGTTTTGTACGGAAGCCGAGAACGGCCATGCCCCTTTTCTTTTCGCACAGTTTTTTCCCTTATTTTGGCACTGTTTTCTCGTTATAACGACTTATTATTTCGTTATCTCGATATAACAAAGATCGTTTTCTCGTGATAACGAATTAATTATTTCGTTATCTCGATATAACGAAGGTCAGGTGTGATGATTGTGTGCTGGACTGGATCGGACCATCCTCATTTCAGCCCACGAGCTGCCACCGGCTGCTTCCGGTTAAATAAATGTTAACGTTAACGTTACCTTAGCTCAAGCAGCCGGAAAAAAACAGTGCAAAAATAAAAAAGGGGCATGGCCGTTCTCGGCTTTTGTACATTAATACACTTACAAAAATGTGTAATTCTTTATGAAATGTTGTAAACTTTAAAGTAAAGCGTAAAAAAAAAAAAA
>NW_019515613.1:0-694 GCF_002814215.2 Seriola lalandi dorsalis
CCTATGATTTTGATATTTCAACCTTTTTTCACACCTGTAAGCAGCTGCACATTCAAGAAGGTTAAATGTCAGATTTGCTGTCACTGTACGACTGTCAGTAACTGTGTTTATTATTTGTTGGAAAGAGTATGGCTCTTTTAGTTCACACATGTCAAGGCAAAGTTATAACAGTAATTTATTATTATTAGATGGAACTTACTGTATGTTGAATATTAACAATTTCTATGTCCACCAATGTGTGTGTGTGTGCGTGTGTATGATCATGAGATAGAGTCTGAATTAGAGAGGTGTCGACAAGCTGAGTCAAACGTCACCGGACATTTACCCCCCCAGCTCCTACTTAATCCATAGCAGGAAGACAGCTGGGCTTATTTTTAACATTCACAGACACACACACGCACACACACACAAACGTACATATTCAGATTCATCGCGTGCACTGAGGCATCAGTGATGTCTGAGAAACTCATCTTTAAGTCATCACCTCAGAGTGAAGTACATCAACACACACATACACACACACGCAGGCTGGGTTCATCACTCACATCTGAAGGAATCAGTGTTACACTGCAGCATTATTTTTTAAATCAGCATGCTTGAACTCAGTGACAGTTCAAACATTATCATGAAGTTCATCACAGCCTGAACTGTGTTACTCATGCTAACATAGTTATTGTCCCCTGTCCAATGACTT
>NW_019515614.1:0-702 GCF_002814215.2 Seriola lalandi dorsalis
TGAATGCAGTAATCAACCAGTAATAGCTATCCAACAATATAATATTCAGTATAATAATATTAGTGTGGCTATTCTGCTGCAGAATGTGGACGATTTGGTACTTCACATTTTGCTGTTCATAATCTAGACTTTTATTCAAGACTGAATGCAGGACTTTTACTTTCATGCTTATGCTGTATTTCTCTTTTGTTTTTCTGACTCTAGCTAAAGGTCTAAATACTGTTTCCACCTGTGTGTAAGAAAGTAGCATGTAATGGGGGAAGTAACACCTGAAAAGTAGGAAAGGTTCATTGTCAGCTGTCTGAAAAACAAGAAAACAAAGTAAGCACAGAAACATTGAGCGTGGGCGTGAAACTTTTACCCCGTTATTTCTTGTGACAGCCCTGTTGCTCAATCGCCCCCTCAAACAATGCAAACCGGTGAGAACTTCGGACAATGTGTTGGGGGCACGTTGCGTGGAAGGAAACAGGATTCGGTGCAGACAAATCATCATCATCACAACCACCACGTGAACGCGTGCGCGCGCCAGCATTATTCACCCCCCACCCCCCTCCCCTCCTGCGACAGACGCAGCAGGAGCAGCCTCCTGGGACTGTATAAAAGCCCTCAGTCACCGGTCAGGGAGCACGGAGGAAGCTCATTCTCTCAGGTGAGTGAAGAGACCGCGCAGCATGCAGAGACAAAGACCATCCTATTTAATAC
>NW_019515615.1:0-659 GCF_002814215.2 Seriola lalandi dorsalis
TTTCTTTCTTTCTTTCTTTCTTTCTTTCTTTCTTCTTCCTCCATCATCATGTTCTTCTCCCTCCTCTCCCCGCAGAGACTTCCCCGCGAGGAGCTCTACATGCCGCCGATCGTCATCAAAGTCATCGACAACCGTCAGTTCGGGAGGAAGCCGGTGGTCGGTCAGTGCACCATCCGCTCGCTGGAGGAGTACCGGTGTAACCCGGAGGAGGAAGGAGCGACGGTGACGGAGGAGGAGGAGGGATGGAGACGTAAGACGGGGGAGAGGTGGATGGATGGATGGATATGACAAAGAGCCGGACTGATCATTAACGTTAACAATGTCTTTCTGATGTGTGTTTGTATGTGCAGGTGACATGCCTCACTTTTCTGGGGAGGTTTTTATTGACATCGATGACGAGCAGCCGCTGGTACCTGACCAGGTAAAAACCAACTAGCTGGTTAAAGGTGTTTATGTGAATAACGCTGCATTATTATATGATGTGTTTGCCTCTCAGTACTTTCTGATTTCCCTAACCTGTCTGTTTTCTTCAAAGGAGCTATTTGTAAGTTTTGCTAATTGCTACAAAGCTAACGTTAGCATTAGCAGCTGTTTACTCACCAGTCTGGAAGAAACGTTGTGAGTTCAGCATCAAACTCGGGTCCTTTACTCGCCAACAC
>NW_019515616.1:0-442 GCF_002814215.2 Seriola lalandi dorsalis
CTTCCTCCTCCGGGTTACACCGGTACTCCTCCAGCGAGCGGATGGTGCACTGACCGACCACCGGCTTCCTCCCGAACTGACGGTTGTCGATGACTTTGATGACGATCGGCGGCATGTAGAGCTCCTCGCGGGGAAGTCTCTGCGGGGAGAGGAGGGAGAAGAACATGATGATGGAGGAAGAAGAAAGAAAGAAAGAAAGAAAGAAAGAAAGAAAAGGGGGAAAAATATGAAAAAGATATCCGCTCAACCTGCAGCTGCACCTAACTCTAATTGGTTATGCCACTTTCCTACCTGATGCTGATTGGCTATGGCTGCTGACTGTCTGAAAGTTGATTGGTCACGCCTTGGTGACCGTCCAATCAGGGCATCGTTACACCTTAGCTGACCCCTCCCACGTAAAGGGAGAAATGACTGAATTCATGGAGGTAGAGATTTGATCTCA
>NW_019515617.1:0-717 GCF_002814215.2 Seriola lalandi dorsalis
AACTGCCCGTTTAAAGTTTAGGTTTTAGCTGCTGCTTTAAAAGCATGTAAAAATGTGCATGTCTACTGCTCTAGTGGTACAGCAGAAATATGCTGATGACAAATAAATAAGTTATGTATGTAGGCAATATTTAATCATCAAATCTCATTCGTAGACGCAGCATCATTAGCTGTATAGCCACAGTGTACAGCCATAACATATTCTCTCCCCCCATTACCAACTTATCACACCGCTCATTTCATTATTATTTTCATCTTTATGATTATTATTACACTTGCATTTACTCTGTAGATAGTAGTTCAGTTAATAAACTCCTTTATTTACACCCAGTTGTTGTCCTGCTGTGTTCTCTTGACGTATACAGACTGGTGCCCCCTTTCAACGACAGCAAATTCTAAATTGTGGCGTTAGCGCTACAATAACAATACTGATTTAAGATAAAAAACAAGGCAATTGGCCATAGACAAAATCACTGCTACACAAGACCTACCCACTGTTCAACAACTAAAAGTTTTTTCTTTTTTTTCTCCATCAAATATTTTGGAAAATCTAATATTGGGCTGCTCTGTTCATATCAAATAATGTAGGTTTTTATAACTATGTTTGAAAATGAGAGCTGAAGGTCTCACTGCTGTAATAAAAAGGTACAAAGAAAATTATTCTCCCTTATTAAAGAAAACAAAAATGCTCAAGATGATACAGGATGACTCATAACAC
>NW_019515618.1:0-630 GCF_002814215.2 Seriola lalandi dorsalis
TGACGTTAGCATGCTAACCAGCTAGCCGCAACCTGTCTCGTCACTTTCCGATACCGAGTCGCTGTAGCCTCCAGTCTGCCCCGAAGACGCAGCTGCTCAGAGGCCGTAGTATAATCTTGTCTCGTAAACACAAAGATGGCGCTTGTCGAGCGACAGTCACCACCAGGAAGAAACTTTCCCCTTAAACCAAACGAAACCTTAACAACAACAATCTGTCAGAATTTCAGTTAGTAGTTAATAGTTATTTTAGTTTATTCACACTTGTTAGATGCATTTTTAAATGCAGTATTTATAGTGAGTCTTCTAAAATCTAAAATAAATCAGACGACAATCAGATAACAACAAGGACTCTGTTTATTTCTTATTGAAAGATCTAATCTAAAACCACATCAGTAACATACAGTGTAATGCAGGAATGGTTTTACAAATCATAATAATATACATGGTTTAAAACTGAAAGAGCGTTACCTAAGCAGAAATGTTTGTAGGATCTTAAACAACCAAATTAATCTGTTTTACTTTATATTAAAACCAGAAACCTTTAACCTGAGAACAGTCTGAAAATATCCATCTTCTTCTCACTGTCAGCGTTTCCTCCCGTCTTCTTCTTCTTCCTTTCCTCCGCTCCCC
>NW_019515619.1:0-591 GCF_002814215.2 Seriola lalandi dorsalis
ATGTCAAAGTGATAAGATGTAATCTTTTTTACTTTGCCTTATAACCTGGCCTGAACTTGATGGTTTTCTACCATAACTAGCATTACTCACTCTTTTTGGAGTTTGCTCATTGTGCTTTGCGTCTCCAAAATGCTATGTTTGCAGGAAGGTAGAAATCCAGCAATTATTCATTTATTCATTTATTTATTGGCTATTTCATGCCAGCTACTGATCAGCCCCCCTATGAGTCTCTACCAGCTGTTTCTGCACCACAGCAACATCTGGTGGCTCAGCTAGCAGGTGACATCCTCTCATTGCTTCTTCCTCTGTGGTGTAGTTTTAACTCCACTCCAGTACAAACAGATAAAAGCACAAGTACATTCTACTTTAAACAAGCAATATGATTTTGTTCCATGGGAGGATAATTTGATGTATTATAGTCACTCACCTCTAGATTCAACCTCGTCCTGAGGACACATTTAACAGATTTCATTTTATTTTCATCTAGATGGACACACCGCTGGGTGTTGATGGCCCCACTGAGAGCTGCTAATTGAAAAAGAGCTGCATGGTGGACACAAAACTGTGATGTCATCAGGGTGTAAAACCTGA
>NW_019515620.1:0-663 GCF_002814215.2 Seriola lalandi dorsalis
AACATGGTGACATTTCCTAATGTTATGGATATAATAGAACATATTTTTTTATACTTATTAGTATTCACAGTGTCACATCTACCATGCATCTACAATTTATATTAGTGTGTTCATAAATACAATATGACATGTTTGGATGAGAGGGTGCTGAACTTCCACAGAAAAAGGGTGAAATATATGACACAATATGAGATTTAACAGCTAGAAATGTTAAGGAAACCCCATTGTAAATTTGTATTAATTACACATGAATAAACATGAGGTGCCACAGTTGCTTGGAAATTTAGGAATTTGTAGAACAATGTTAAATGTAAAGATGAAAAACTGAAGTGCTGGTGTAGGGAATAGTCAGAATAAGTATCTGACAGTGTGATCTGCTGCCAGATGTTAAAAGCAATTTTAAGAAACTGTACACGGCACAAAATAACCAATTTTCAATAACTTACACATGACTGCTGCTGACTTTGCATGCAACAGAAACTGCAGCTTAATTTTCTGCATGAGCAACGCACAGGAAAATACAGAACATGATGCAATGACTGAAACTGTTAGGTGATCATAGAAATCATATGAAAAACATTATTTCAGCACTAGAGGATATCTGTATATCTATCTAGTATCTATCACAATTTCACACATGCACGCACGCACGCACGCACGCAC
>NW_019515621.1:0-591 GCF_002814215.2 Seriola lalandi dorsalis
CCACGCCAAGTTGGTTTTTTTTTTTTGGACAAACTACTTGGATGACTCGTCCAACCGAACACATTAGTCGTGGAATAAACACAATTATCTGTGCAGGCAGACGCGGACAAATGTGGCGACTCACCCAAAACACAGGTTGATATTCTGCATATAAGAAACTCAGGTGACCGGAGGTTTGTTTTCTATTCGACCTTGAGGTTTGGACTGACAGCAGCACCACTGCTGGAGCCCAGGACAGAGGTCACATGAGGACAGACTTACACTGCACTGATACACCACTGACCAACTGTTCCCACAGAGCTGTGTCTTCATTAAACAGAGCTATCCAATACACCCCCCACACACACACACACCTATGAAAATACCCCCCTGTTCACCTCAGCTGACTGATCCTGCGCCTCCTGCCACCTCCTCTTCATTTTCTTAAAGTTATATTAATTACACTCTACGGAGGTTATGTTAGTTCACTCTCATTTTAAGCTTGAGAGCTCACTACTCCTCTGTGGTTCGGGTGATGTTCTCCCCTCACCTTTTCTTTCTCACTTTCATTTCATTCTGGTGAATTAATCATCACACAGCGATGGGGTTTGT
>NW_019515622.1:0-511 GCF_002814215.2 Seriola lalandi dorsalis
CTCACTGGTTTCTTGTCTCTCTGGTCTCACTGGTCTAACTGGTCTCACTGGTCTTCCTATCTCACTGGTCTCTGGTCTCACTGGTTTCTCTGGTCTCACTGGTTTCTTGTCTCTCTGGTCTCACTGGTCTAACTGGTCTCACTGGTCTTCCTATCTCACTGGTCTCTGGTCTCACTGGTTTCTCTGGTCTCACTGGTTTCTTGTCTCTCTGGTCTCACTGGTCTAACTGGTCTCACTGGTCTTCCTATCTCACTGGTCTCTCGTCTCTGTCAGGAGGAGAAGCAGCGTCTGGAGAACCAGCTGTCTGGGATTCCTAAGATGCAGCAGAGACTGGCAGAGCTGTGTGTCCTGCTCGGGGAGAGAGAGGGGGAGGAGGAGGAGTGAACAGATGAAGAGAAGCCGCTCTCCTGAGTTTAAACTGGGATAGAAGAAATGTGCTGCTTTTACTGGTTACCATGGAAACACACAGCGGGTCGATCATGTGACTGAAACTGATGTTAAACTTAAATTT
>NW_019515623.1:0-582 GCF_002814215.2 Seriola lalandi dorsalis
TTCATTTCAAGCCAAAATGTCTGTCCGGCGTTTGAGTCGTTAGAGTCCAACGTCTGATGTTACTCCTGGGAACACACACCTTACTGGACACTTAATGTTATTTTTTTACCTGTTATGTGGTATTTGACATTATACATCCTCCATAAAGCTACAGCTTTAACACTAAACTATGTGTAAGTTATACTGCTGTCAATCTAAAATTAATTTGGTAAAACTCGTGATCCTGAGCACCTGAGCTAAATCTTGTTCCATTTTCACCATTTATGCAGCAATGTGGTGGAAACCAAAAAAAAACAAATTTTCTAGAGGTTAATGTCAGTGTGAAACCCATCCTCACATTTCCCAGACAGTTCTAGCTAGCTTCACTATTGACCTCAGAATAACATACGTTTCTACATTACTTCACAGGTCAGTTATGTCAAAACTGTCAAATCCTTGTAGTATCTACTGTTAGCAACGTTTTTGTCATCCTTTCCCCAGTTCCCAAATTGAACTTCCATAAATACTGTTTGTTATGTTCCTGGTGCAATTTGCAGAGGGTCTATATATCCTTGCCTCTGCTGAATCAATGATTGTCCATAT
>NW_019515624.1:0-700 GCF_002814215.2 Seriola lalandi dorsalis
GCAATGGAGAGGCAAAAGCAAGACAACCCCCAAAAAGGGAATGGTTTTACATGTGGTGGCCACAGACAGTTGCTCTCTGCTGATGCTTCCTCACTGATTCTTCTCTAGTTTTGTGTTTTGCAAGTGTCTTTGTCACAACTGGTAGCATGAGGCGGTACCTGCAGCCCAATCAGGTTGCACAGGTAGTCCAGCTCCTCCAGGATGGCACATCCATATGTGCAGGCGCAAGAAGGTTTGATTTGTCTCCCAGCACAGTCATAAGAGCATGGAGGAGATACCAGGAGACTGGCCGTTACACGAGGAGATCTGGACAGGGTCATCAACCCAGCAGCAGGACCAGTACCTGCTCCTTTGTGCGAGGAGGAACAGGAGGAGCACTGCCAGAGCCCTACAACATGACCTCCAGCAGGCTACTGGTGTGCATATTTCTGACCAAACTGTCAGAAACAGACTCCATGAGGGTGGCATGAGGACCCAACGTCCTCTAGTGGGACCTCTCGACTGGAATTCACCAGAGAACACCAGAAGTGGCAGGTCCGCCATTGGCGCCCCGTTCTCTTCACGGATGAGAGCAGGTTCACACTGAGCACATGTGACAGGCGGGAAAGAATTTGGAGATGCCATGGTGAATGTTATGCTGCCTGTAACATCATCCAGCATGACTGGTTTGGCGGTGGGTCAGTGATGGTCCGGGGAGGCA
>NW_019515625.1:0-642 GCF_002814215.2 Seriola lalandi dorsalis
CTGCCTGTGCACTTCCTGGTTCCCGTCTGCCTGTCCCTGTGGCTGTTTGGCGTTCTCCAGCTCCGACGATGCAACGTGAGTTTCCCTACCAGCTCACCTGTGGGATCTTCACCATCAGAGACTCCTGTTTCGTCAACCCAGCTGTCTTCGTGGGTTCGTCTTGTGAGTACTTCCCTGCTGGTTTCCTGATCATTCATCTGGCTCTGATTACCCGCCTGCCTGCTCCTTCCTGGTTCGTCTGCCCCGCTGACTGCTCACCTGGTTCCGTTACTCCTGCTCCCTAATAGTACCGTTGCTTTCCTACAAACTCTTACCTGTGTGTGTGTGTGTGTGTGTGAGCTGAGTCACCTCTCTCCACTCACCTGACCCCCGGCTCTCCAGCCTGGGCCCACCCCAAACCCCAAGAGACTACTTACCTGTGTTTAAACCTAAATTATACTGCTGCTCATCTTCGTTCCTGCAAAAAAGTCATTACCAATCTTACCTGTGGTGTTTTGTGCTGCAACTGGTTCCTACCAACACCCATTTCAATAATTATTAAAAGTAATGACAAAATAATACATTTAAATTTTTTTTTTTGATTGAGTCATAATTGATGACCAAATTGAGAAGCTGGTCCTTCAATCAGGAATCCCACCTACT
>NW_019515626.1:0-698 GCF_002814215.2 Seriola lalandi dorsalis
CTCTCTCTCTCTCTCTCACTTTTTTTCTCCTCAAGCTGCACGTGATTGGTCAATATGTGTTTGTGCCTTGTGTTTGCGCTGAGCAGAGGGGGGAGGGGCGGTAGTTACACTCGCAGTAGCAAACGAACAGAGCAGGAGGGAGAGAGAGAAAGAGAGCCATGGACAACAAGAAGAGACAACATCGAGACATTAGAAAGGTATAGTAAAGAAAATGAGTGACACCAGGAAAAGAAGCGAAATCTGGAACCATTTCAATTTTATTGACAATACAAAGGCAGAGTGTAGAGTCTGCAAGAAAAGAATATCATATAGAGCCGGCTCCACAAACAAGCTGCACAGGCACCTGAGAACTGTCCACTGTAATGAGCTGAGCACCAAACCAGAGTAACTACAGGAAAAGTGAAAGAGTTGGTGGATGCTCTCTGTGCATCCATGGACAGAAAGTTCCACAGAATGGAATATAACGCTGTTCTCTCTGAAACCACCATTCTTGATCCAAGATTCAAGAAGCTGGTCTTTAATGACAACAGAGCGGTGGATGAAGCTCTTCAGAGAATAATTGCAGCAGCAGCAAGATCCAGCCAACCAACTCCACTGCCAGGGGACCAAGAGGGAGAAGAGGCAGAAGAAGGTGAACAAAAGGAGCAACAAGCGTCTGCTGTTTGGAGGTTCTTTGAAGAACGAGCAAGTAGAGACAC
>NW_019515627.1:0-357 GCF_002814215.2 Seriola lalandi dorsalis
GTTGTGCTAATGCTAATTCTCTCTCTCTCTGTACTGACAAGGTTCAGGTTTATTTTGCACAAGTTGACAGGATCGGTGCCACACGTCCCGGTCTGTCTGAATCTGTGGCTGTTTCACTGCAGTTCGACGACACAGTTATAAAATCAGGATTTGAACGTGAGTCCAGAAAGACACGAGTCGACATTCACACTGAACCACTGAGTTCATCCAGAGTAACAGAGTCATGACCGAACTCTCTTCCTTCACTCGCATCTCCTCTCTCTCTCTCTACTCTGCTCATTTTACACTCCAGTAAACTCTTCCTCCTCCTCCTCCTCCCCCCTGTTCATCTCTCCTGACTCCCATCTCACCCCTCTC
>NW_019515628.1:0-863 GCF_002814215.2 Seriola lalandi dorsalis
GTCAAATAGACTGCGAAAAGTGTCCAGACAATGCTGCAGCTGCTGGTTAAGAAATGCCAACCAAGCCTGACAACCTGTGTTGCTCTCTTGTTCTGTGCTTTCTTCAAATCACAGTCTTTTAAAATAAAATACTGAGCAAGAACTGACTGTCCCCTGTTGTCCCTGATAGTTTTGGAGTGCTATATATACACAGAACACTCACCGCACACCTAAATTAGGAACACATGGACACAACCTGCCTTGTGAGTCCAGGCTGGTGGTCATTTCCAACATCTTGTGGAATCCATGACATGAAGAACTGAGGCTGTTCTGAGAGCAAAGGGAACTTTGCAGTATGAGGCTTGGGCTGGTATTTTATAGTATTGAATACGGCGACATTTCCCGCCATATGCATTATTTTTCCCCAATAATATCATATATCGCAATATTTGGACTGGACTGCATGTGTGTGCTGAACTTATGGTTATGAAAACTTTGCTACCTGGATTTATGCAAAAGCAGGAAAGAAGAACACTGCAAGCTAGTAAATATGCATTTTAGTGAGGAGATTTTACGGGTCATCTTTAAAACTCATCAGCTGACCACCAGAAACAGCACGTGTCACTAAATCAACTGGGACTGACACTTCAAAGGTTGTGTATAAAGACATTCATGCCACTAGATTTCCAAAACTGGATGTCACACCAAAACAAATACTTCACTGGCCACACTTCCAGCCTCCCTTCGGCCAGCAGGAGGGACTGCCATGAACTAACACGCGCTCATGGTCAGGCTGGCTACGAATACAAAGAACAGAGAATGTTTTAAATCTAGTATATATAACCTTTAAGGATTTTAACTTCAAGTAAATCTACATACACATT
>NW_019515629.1:0-768 GCF_002814215.2 Seriola lalandi dorsalis
TAAGGTATAAAAGGTCATAAAAACGTCATAGTATGGTCAGGCATCAAAGGAAATAGTATAGTAAGGCAGAAAAATGCCAAAAAACGTCAAAGTAAAGTATGGCAGAAAAATGCCAAAAAACGTCATAGTATACTATGGCATAAAACGTCAAAAAAATTACATACTATATTAAGGCATAAAAGGTCATAAAAACGTCATAGTATGGTCAGGCATCAAAGGAAATAGTATAGTAAGGCAGAAAAATGCCAAAAAATGTCAAAGTAAAGTATGGCAGAAAAATGCCAAAAAACGTCATAGTATACTATGGCATAAAACGTCAAAAAAAAATTATAGTATATTAAGGTATAAATGGTCATAAAAACGTCATAGTATGGTAAGTTATGAGAAGAAACGATATAATTAGGCATAAAAATGCCAAAAAACATCATAGTAAAGTATGACAGAAAAATGCTAAAAAACGTCATAGTATACTATGGCATAAAACCTCAAAAAAATTACATACTATATTAAGGCATAAAAGGTCATAAAAACGTCATAGTATGGTCAGGCATCAAAGGAAATCGTATAGTAAGACAGAAAAATGCCAAAAAAAGTCATAGTATACTATGGCATACAATGTCAAAAAAAAATCATAGTATATTTAGGCATAAAAGGTCATTAAAACGTCATAGTATGGCAAAGCATGAGACGAAATGATATAATTAGGCATAAAAATGCCAAAAAACGTCATATTATAGTACAGTAGAAAAATGCTAAAAAACGTCATAG
>NW_019515630.1:0-411 GCF_002814215.2 Seriola lalandi dorsalis
TGTGTGTGTGTGTGTGTGTGTGTGTGTGTGTGTGTGTGTGTGTGTGTGTGTGTGTGTGTGTGTTTGTGTGCGTCTGTCTACATCTCTTTAGGATTTTCGGATGATCCCTGACAACAGTGGTACTAAGCTGTTAAATCTGAAGAGCAAACAGACAGAAACATACACAGAGGGAGGAGAAAAATAGAAGAAAGACAATGAAAACAGCCACGCTGCAAGCCATTTCTAGCCAGATCATCAAACAACACCTTTTCTCTGTCTGGTTCTCAGGGCAGACACTCGTCAGGAGAGGAGAGGCGAACTGATGCCAAGAGAGAAGAGAGAGCGGTCCAGACAGAGAGTGAAGCAGGGCCAAACACACCGAGAGGCTGAAAGAGAGAGTCGGCAAAGACAGAGCTAAAAAAAAAAAAAAAA
>NW_019515631.1:0-593 GCF_002814215.2 Seriola lalandi dorsalis
CACACACACACACACACACACACACAGGAACACACACTTAATTTGCAGCTCACTTGTGTCATAGTGATATAACAGTAAACCTGAACCAGCCAATAGAGACATGCTGTCTCAGAAATCACTTACAGCTGATTGTTGCCAAGGTGATGTAACAAAGGTCATAGTGGACATCCACCTAACTGTGCCGTTCATGTTTTTAAAAACAGTGTAAGTGTAAGTTACTTCATTGACTCATTTCACATGAGTCAATGAAAAAGTGTTTAGATTACTGAACTAATTTCTCAGTAGCAAAAGTAATTAGTTACATTACATTACTTCTTTTGATTTAATGCGACATTGTCTTGTCGGTCAACTCTCCTCTCATCACGTGACGAGACTTCGTCCAACATAGCCTGGTATGTGACGTCACTCTGTACACTCCCTGTTTCAGGCCTTATGGGGCAAATTTAAATGTTTTTTGTTTTTCTTACCTGTTATCTGGCAGCTGATCTCCCAAACAACCAAAGTAACAGAGCATCAGGGACTATGAGGTTATGAATTTAAAATTGTAATTGTGAACTGTAGTCCCTATTTCCTATTAATCTTAATCTGAAATT
>NW_019515632.1:0-664 GCF_002814215.2 Seriola lalandi dorsalis
CTTTGCATGAAACTGCATTAAAAGTCCAAGTGATTAAAATATGCAGACAGACTGTCTATGTTTTCATACTATGAGTACTGTGAGTGTACCTAAGAAGAATAGTGACTGTTACACATTGAAGACCATGCCAGTGAAATACTAAATATTTTAGGTAATAGCCTAGTCTAATTTAAATATAGATTACTTTATCCTTTCTTTATTATCCATTTCTGGCATGTCTTCTCTCTTTGGGTTACTTTTCTATTTTTGTAACATTTGTTGTTTTTACGTTCCCCATGTAATTTTCTTAATAACTTTTAATGGCTAGATTTTATCCTATGTTTTCTGCATGTATTTAAGAGCCCCAGAAAGACTAGCAACTGCATTAGCAATGATTACTAGTAATGCTATGAACAAAAAAGTTAAGATGACATAGCTGAAACATTTCTGCATTTTTTCCCCTTAAAATAGAAATAGAAAAACTAGAACTACAAGAGCATTTTGAGCATGTCCCAGTGGTCCAGGGGCTTAAGGCGCTGACCACAAACCACATCATCCCCTGTTCAAGTCTGGCTGGGAATCTCTGTTGCATGTCGTTCCATATCTCTCTTTCTCCTCATTTCCTGTCAGCTCTCTGTTTTCCAAAGAAAGGCATAAAATGCCCAAAATGGCCTCAAAACAATAA
>NW_019515633.1:0-1702 GCF_002814215.2 Seriola lalandi dorsalis
CCTCGGCCTGAGTTGGTTCTGGCAGGGCTGGGCTGAGAAGCAGTCTCTTGTGTTTCGGCAGAGACGTCTTCCTCTACATTGTCCTGATTTTGTGTGGGCTCTTGATCTTCAGTTGGACCGTCAGAAGGAGGCTCCTCCACTTGTGATGGCACTTCTGCCAGGTCGCCCTCCAGCTCCTCTTTCTGCTCCTTTTCACCTGCTTTTTCTTCTGGTTTGTTCATAGAAAAATGGAGTAATGTTTGTTTTTTTTTTAACAGGGGTTCCATACTTCATATTTGTATTACACTGTGAAATCGAATTAAAATGTCGGATGTAAAGCAGACTTGGTTGATATTGTAGCATAACCTGAAATAACCAGTAAACTATGTGACACTGATCAATTTTGCACAAGATGTGGAATTAAAAAACTTCATCATAATATCAGCGGTCAACCAATATGAACTTATGAACTAGAGTTCAGCCCTGTGACTATTTCTAATGACTTCAACCAACCATGGAAAGAGTGGAAATACATCTTTGTCACGAGCATTACAAACATAGGGGCACCTTCTTCCTCAGCTTCATTGGAAAGGGAAAGTTGAGGTTAAACAAATTAGGTTGTTGAGATACTTTAATTCTGAATAATTAATGTTGTTAACCTCATCTGCCCCTTTCTTAACAAGCATTAAATGATCGACCCGGTTCAGCTCTTGTAAAATCGAGGGCACAGATCATTATGAAGTTGAGGACTGTTACTTTAAAGAGTGACAGGAGAGACTCACCAACGGTGAAATCCAGTGTTATGAGGGAAGGAGCTGGGTTTGCCATCGACTGGTACGCAGAGCAGGCGTTTACAATCTCTTGCATTTGTAGAAAGTTGGCAACAGCAAGCACGTCTTCTACATTCTGTGGACTTAAACTCAGCTTGGCTGTGTACATAAACTCCAGGACCTGACCCAAACCTGCAACGATAACCAGGAATACAAAAGACAGCAGAAATGATGAGGGTACATTTACTGCTATTTAAGTCAAGCGTTGGTGATGGTGGACAAAATAAGAGCAACGGGCGATGAAAAAGGCAAAATCAATCAAATAAAAAGTTTGAAACAGAAACTACCTGCTGCATTGCTGATGTCCAGATGCACCACATCTTTCTGGTCCAAGAAGAGGGTGCGGAAGTAGATACTGCAGGCCGCTAACACAGCTTTGTGGGCCTTGAAGTCCACCCCATCCACTACAAAGGTGCAATCACACAGCAGGCCCTGCTTGCGTTGCCGATCAAGCTGCTCCAGAACTTTCCCACTGTGCCACGGGAACTCCATCGCTCTGAAGGCTTGAAGATCGTGGAGGAGGCTGGCAGGAATGCACAGGCTCAGAGGACCACTGACAAGTAAGAAGTCACATGTGGCACATTAGGAAAAACTCAAATGGCTGATGGTGGTGGTCTTTTATTAAACACCACCAATCAATCAGTGTTGCTCACCTTTGATAGCATATAAAATCTATATGATATAATTCAACTGACATCACATGAGTATTAACTGAGAAAAAGTAAATATTAGCAGCATCAGCCTTCAAAAACCATATACGTCATGTCAACATTGATAAAGTTGCACAGTATTAAAACTGTAGAAACGATCCATAAGGGTGAATATTTATCCTGAATTTCTTTTTCATTATTTCAGGGTAATAAATCACCATCTTTGTTAGCCAAAAAATGAGC
>NW_019515634.1:0-587 GCF_002814215.2 Seriola lalandi dorsalis
GAAATAATGAAAAAGAAATTCAGGATAAATATTCACCCTTATGGATCGTTTCTACAGTTTTAATACTGTGCAATTTTATCAATGTTGACATGACGTATATGGTTTTTGAAGGCTGATGCTGCTAATATTTACTTTTTCTCAGTTAATACTCATGTGATGTCAGTTGAATTATATCATATAGATTTTATATGCTATCAAAGGTGAGCAACACTGATTGATTGGTGGTGTTTAATAAAAGACCACCGCCATCAGCCATTTGAGTTGTGACTTCTTACTTGTCAGTGGTCCTCTGAGCCTGTGCATTCCTGCCAGCCTCCTCCACGATCTTCAAGCCTTCAGAGCGATGGAGTTCCCGTGGCACAGTGGGAAAGTTCTGGAGCAGCTTGATCGGCAACGCAAGCAGGGCCTGCTGTGTGATTGCACCTTTGTAGTGGATGGGGTGGACTTCAAGGCCCACAAAGCTGTGTTAGCGGCCTGCAGTATCTACTTCCGCACCCTCTTCTTGGACCAGAAAGATGTGGTGCATCTGGACATCAGCAATGCAGCAGGTAGTTTCTGTTTCAAACTTTTTATTTGATTGATTTTGC
>NW_019515635.1:0-587 GCF_002814215.2 Seriola lalandi dorsalis
CTCATCACTTAGCTTCTGTGTCAGTATTTGTGTCTTTTTCTCCAAACTGAGAGCACACCGATCCAAATCTACAGCAGGTAATACACTGACTATAAATAAGTACCTCACACAACCCCATGTGAAATAACCATAGTTCATGGAGACTCTGTCTTACTTTGATTTGTGGAAATAATTATGCTGTAATTTATGGAACTACAATTCCCATGTTTCCAGGATGCAAACAGGAAGTATAATGGAGTCAGTTAGCTAAAATTGTCACCATTTAAAGTATGCATTTTAGGGACATCTGTAAATTGCAGCCACAGACACTGAGTTAGAAAATGCACGAGTCTCTGCCTGCATTTTGGTCACATGCAAGTAAATTCTCAACCTGTAGGAAACACTGAAAGAAGAGCGCCCTGTCAGTGTTGGAGAGGGAGAATGAAGGCTTCAGTAATATAGTGAATACACCACAGGATCCTGTAAGCACTTTTATTTATTTTTTTAATGATGTAGTATTAATAAGAATTGTAATAATAATTCCTTTGCTCAGACAGCACAAAAAGTAGTTTTGATGTGGCATGATGCTATGATGTTGGATGTTACAT
>NW_019515636.1:0-763 GCF_002814215.2 Seriola lalandi dorsalis
AACGCATAGACTAACGTTTTTATAGTGTCACTGTTTTAGATGGTGCCGCGTGTCTATGCATTCTATTTCTACCTCTTTAAGTCCACATCAAAAGTGAAATGACTCAGCACGGATATGTGTACTAACAGTTTTGTTTACATATAATTTCAATAAATTACATTATGCTTTATTATTAACACACATATAACAAACATTAGAACTATATCCACAAGTATCTGGTCTGCTGATTGATGCATATAAAGCTCCAGGGTATTCTGTCCACCCTCTGATAAGCTAATGGGATCAGAGTGTTTCAGAGTTACACACACACGCACACACGCACACGCACACACACACACAGTTCACAAATCTAGTCGGGCTCTCAAAAAAAAACAAACCAAAAAAAACAAAAAAAACAAAAAACAGTGCAGAAATGACTTAGAAAACACTCTGTCACACCTCTGCAGCCAAATTTTAAGAGAAACTAACCAGCCTCACTTTTTTTCCCAACACATCCATCAGTGAAAGCAACAGTGACTCATCTTGCCGGGAAGAGAAGCTGAGTGATGGTATGCATATGCCTTAAACCTTCAGAGTGACAAAACAAAGCAGAATCCTTCATCGAGGTGGGTAGACGCGGAGAGCAGTTCATCCAATTACCCACAAATAAGTCTCGCAATAGAGTGCAATACGGAGCAGCTTCGTTACAACCGGAGTCTCTGATTGGCACAAAATAAGACTTCAGTGTCACGTCTAAAAATCACAGTCAGAACCCATCTGTCAC
>NW_019515637.1:0-738 GCF_002814215.2 Seriola lalandi dorsalis
GGCTTTTACTATTAGCAGCAACTTATTATGAGACGGAGGTTTTCATATCAGTTCTAAATGCCATAAATAGGTGAAACTCAGGCACAGTAAACTGTAATCAGTGAGTGTGCTGTTAATGTAAGTTACTGCACAGGCCATGGAGCCTTAGAAAGAACCTCCTGCTTCCCTGAGATGTTTGTTTGCTGCCGTTCTTTGCTGATATTGTGAGGGATTGCTGGATTTCACCCATTCACACACACATTCATACTGCACTTTATTCTACATATGACTCCTTTCTACCACACACTCTCACACACACTTGTATGATACATCAGGGGCAATTTCTGTTCCCGATATCCCTCTGGAGCCGCAGCCGCCTTTTGGCCAAGCATCCTTCTTTAGCCCAACAGTACAGTTTCGAGACCGCATGTGTAGGACACTGCTTTTTCGGGCCAGCGCCTCCTAGCGTTTAGGAGTACCAGAGGCTGCAGTTTCAGAACCATATTTCTATGTAGTTTTAAAGGTTTACTCCACCCAAATACTTCTTTCTGTCTTGTGGTCGCTAAGAGTTGCGTGTTGGGTAAATTGTGTAATTAGAATAATTAGATAATTATCAGATAAAATAAAGATGGATTAATATGCTACGGCCTTTGCAGTCACCAGATCTGGACCAGATATTTGAGAGAAAACAGAAATAACATGTTCTAATACTAATGTACTATGAATTTCCCTCCAGCTATAATTGAGTAGTTAATTGTT
>NW_019515638.1:0-640 GCF_002814215.2 Seriola lalandi dorsalis
GGGGGATTTTTCAGCGGGATAATGCCACATGCCAAGAGTTTTCAGCCGTAGTAGCAATCGTATGGTCAGCACTGCTAAAGAGGTGGAACAATCAGGTGTCTGAAAATGTAATGGCACCCTAAATGTTTTGTCTAAGAGTGTGTGTGTGTTCATGTATGCGTTAGAATCCTCGCACATGCCTGTTGACATATGCATGTGGGTTTTTTTTATGTGTATTTCACATTTCCTGTAATTAGTGTGTATGCTTAACGACAGCCGGGCTCCCCGACACCTGGCAACCAGTTGTACCCCCCCCACCCCGCTACAGTCTCAGTCTGACCTGCTTGATCCTCCGTCTCAGGTGGGTCTGAGTGTTGCACAGCCGTTCAGTCAGTGGACGTGAGGCGCGTGTGGGGTGTGAGCACAGCTGTGACACAGTAGGCAGGGAGTGGGAGTGGGGGTGGAGGTTTGTGCTCTGAAGTGAGGCTGCAGGCCAGCAGAATACAAAACAGTGAAAAAGCCTTGAATTGAGGGACCTGCCTAAAAAACCTGTGTGGATACATGCGACGGGGGGGAATAGCCGCCAGCAGCTTTCCCCTGGCTACTGAGCGATTCACTGACTTATGTGGCTGCATTAAAGGACCGTTCCGCTTCATCACAG
>NW_019515639.1:0-655 GCF_002814215.2 Seriola lalandi dorsalis
TTTTCAGGGCTGTGGAAAAGTTTTACAAGGATTAAAATCCCATGGCTTAAAATAAAGTAATAACTGAGTAACTGAGTGTGTTTACAGCAGGAGGTGACTTGTCAACAGTTTTTCAGGCGTCTCTTTTACAGTGGTGGTCTATGGGGAAAAGGCCTTTTTTTTTTTTCTTCATTGTAATACCGCTACTTGCCACTGGCTGCAAGGCTGAGCAGCAGCCTTGCAGCCAGGTCTTATAATACATACGATGCAATGTCTCCATCCACAGGTCACAGGGGTCACTGATAGTCTGATGAGGATGAAGATAATATGAATCCTATGCTGTGACCTTCACAGTCTCCAGATGTCAATCCAGTTGAACAATGAGAGATGTGTGGGTGACGTGTTAGACAGCGCTCTCCACCACCATCATCTAAATACCACGTGAGCGACTATGTTTATGAAGAATAGTTCATCCTCCAGTGGTATTCAGAGACCTGGAGCAGTGATACTGTTCTGGAGGAACAACACCTGCCTGAGACTTCACTTCATGTTGGTTTGTCCTTTAATCTGTCACCTTACTGTAATTAAATGTGTAAAAACCTTAAGTGAAAAACAA
Organism: Seriola lalandi dorsalis; assembly: GCF_002814215.2. NCBI lineage: Eukaryota > Metazoa > Chordata > Actinopteri > Carangiformes > Carangidae > Seriola > Seriola lalandi. The sequence goes on from NW_019515639.1 coordinate 596, forward strand.
TCAGACATTAGAACAATGAATAAATCAATCAATAAATTAAAGAGGAAATCATTTCAATGT
>NW_019515640.1:0-717 GCF_002814215.2 Seriola lalandi dorsalis
GAGAGGCAGGACCGACCGTGTCACCGTGCAGTAATCCTCTGGCTGAAAGACAGATGCGGCGGGTGGATTAAGTGGCCCGGTGACCCACTGTCCCTCTGGTGCTGATTTATCCTGGAGCACCTGTAGAGACTTGTGTATATTCAGTTCCTGTTTAAAAGAGTGGACCTTTATTATCCACTGAAGACGAGTCAAACTAGTGGTTAATGTAAAATGACAGAACTGAGGACTGCAACCAACAATGACCTTTATAATTTATTTGAGCTGAAACAGTTCTTTGCCCTTTTTAAATAATCATCATTTTCGTATAAATTTCAGTAATTCCTCAGTTGTAGCTTCTAAATTTTGTGGGTTTATTTCTGAGATTCTTGTTGATGATATGATGGATTTAAAAAAAAACAAAAAAAAAACATTTTGATATTTTAATCAGCCAAAAGATTAATTCACTAACTAGGGGGAAATGGTCTTTTTAAACAATAATGAAAATAATTCAGCTGCAGCCATATTACTGAATATTGGAAAAAAGAAAGGCCATTTGTAATTTCCAAGATGATTTAAAAATTTTAAATGTTTTATCTGAGTCCAAAGCTGAAAAGTATTTAAATGACATTAATATACAACAGAAGAAATCACATGAGAATCTGGAACTAGTGGATGTTTGCCATTATTAAAAACTGGTAACTGGTTCAGGTATAAAACAAAACTTGAGTCTGGTTTAGT
>NW_019515641.1:0-743 GCF_002814215.2 Seriola lalandi dorsalis
CCAACCAGTAGACTGGACTAACACTGCCGCCCATATAGAGCTGCTGCTCGTGTGGCTACTAAAAAATAGAAAGTCAGATAGCTGAATTTAAAAAATTTTCCTTCACAGTGTAGTTTCCTTTTGTAGCGCTAACATGCTGCTTATGCATTTATCGATAACACTGCAAGAGCTGGGTGTTACATCATCTGTCACATCAGTCCTGTTAATCCAAACTGATTTCCCTGGAAAAGTTATTAAAACCTCTGTCACAGACACCAGAAGTTGTAGAAAGTTGTGTGTGCGTGTGTGTGTGTGTGTGTGTGTGAGAGTGAGTGAGAGAGAGAGAGAGAGAGAGGGAGCAGCTCTTACAGGTGTTGATTCAGTACGTGATGTGGGAGAATCTGTTCAGATATGTCAGCGGTGAGGTTGTGATTCATGCATTTACCATCAGAGCTGATGAGTGTACTCTGCAGACAGGTGTGTGTGTTTTTCTCACAATGACATGAGTGTGTTTGTCACTCAGTGGAATCTGCCTGCGCTGCATTACTGGAATAACACCTCAGCCTATGCTTTTATGTATGGAATTAAACATTGTTTTATTTCATGCCACACTTGTATCTACCATTGTCTGACATTGTGAAAGTACTTTTTTTGTATTTTGCTAAATATATTTGTGACTTTACCTAATTAATAAGGCTAGGTTAGGTTGATACAGTGCAGCACACTGTGTACAGTAGACAGACTTTCTGATGCTGACATGCATA
>NW_019515642.1:0-691 GCF_002814215.2 Seriola lalandi dorsalis
GCAACAGCAACAATGCTTGGCTATACTCACTGTGCTATTGCTATTGGCAGCTGAAGTCGGTATTTTAGTTCTGTGTACTCCATCTGACAAAGCTGCATACTTACTGTGGCTTCATATTCTTCCAGCTTGGCAGCAGGATGAGTGATGTTTGAATATAGATGAGTAACTTGGGGAAAGCAGCAGAAAACAGCTTTTCATATGGTCTCTGAAGAATCGGGTCTAGAACTGTCAAAATCACGTGATATCTGCACATGTACGTCAGAGCAACACAAAGAGACAAATTCCTGCTCTCAGCCAGTGAGAAAGGTAAACCAAGCGCTCCAAAATGAGCCATCTTGCTTCGGCTCGCTCGCTCCTGCCTCTGTCTCTTTGCTCCCAGTTCCATTTTCTGGTCAGTTGTTATGGTAATAGGGGTCAGGAGATGAGGGGGTTCTCACGTTCAATGTAAAACTTAGCCCTTTGTGTCGCCGTGGCTCAAGCTGCCGCGACAGAGGCCAGAGGTGAAATTGAATTCAGCTGAAATTCCCCAGTGAGTCTGGCCTTGGGGCTGGACGCTGCTACACCGGACGAGAGCGGCTTTGGTTGCAGGGTGCGAACTGCTGCTCTCTGTTCAGAGTTCAGAGTTCCTGGGTGTTCGAAGATGTTGGTTTGGTAAATCTGAGGATGAGAAAAAGGCTGAGGGGAACTGAGC
>NW_019515643.1:0-741 GCF_002814215.2 Seriola lalandi dorsalis
GGGGCTAAGAACCAATGAAGTTACAGTGAATACTTTGTGAATAATCCAGGTTTTTAAATGTAATTTTTCAATGTGAGCACCACAGAGGAAATCCCAACCACATCCATTGTATTAAACTAAAAACCTCACAGATGGATATGTTGGGTAAATAAAAGTAGATTTATCTGCATTGCTGGACGCCACACGAGGTGAGAGAGAAAATATGTTTTGCCAATTTGGGTGAATTGACCCTTTAAGCTTAAGTGTCCCTCATCGGTGCCCCTAACCCCCTGGATGGGAAGATGACCCCTCCATCACCCTGTTAACCCGGTTCCATATCCTCCAGCTTTATCCTCCGAGGGGCTCTAAAGGCCAAGTGGGGTCATGAAACAGAAGCTGCTAAGGTGGGAGAAACTTAGGACATGGCTCAGCTACAAGCAGAAGAAGAAGAAGAAAAAGGAGAAGAAGAAGGAGAAGAAGAAGAAGAAGGAGAAGAAGAAGAAGTGAATTGTAGAGTATAGACTGACAGGACAGGGGGAATGGGAGAGTTGAGGACAGACCTGCGATGTTTGGACAGATGGTGTGAGGTGGAGGTCTGCAGGGTCCCACTAACTCGGCCTTATCCCACATATACATGTCCTAATCCTGCCTAACTCTGCTTCAAGCAGCAGGCTTACACGTCTCACCTCACAAGGACCCCCCCTCCCTGCCCCCCCTCCCTCCTTCGCTCTGAGGACCTGTCTTCTTCACTCTCTACACACA
>NW_019515644.1:0-763 GCF_002814215.2 Seriola lalandi dorsalis
GTTTTTTGACATTTTAAGGCATTACTTTACTATGACATTTTTGACATTTTTACGCCTAACGATACTATGATGTTTTGTGACGTTTTTATGCCTTGCTATACTATGACATTTTTTGACATTGCTATGCCTTACTATACTATGATGTTTTTATACCTTACTATATGATGACATTTTTGAAGTTTTTATGGATTATTACAATATGAAGTTTTTTGACATTTTTATGCCTTACTATTTTTACGTTTTTATGCCTTACTGTGTTAATGTTTTTATGCCTGATTATACTATGTTCTTTTTATGACTTACTACACTATTGTTACTTGAACAGCTGCCATGGTAGTGCAATGGTTAAGATTGCTGGCTGACATTGACAAGGTCATAGGTTCAAACCCACCATCATACCTGCCTTCCTATACAACAGTGGATGCTTCAAGACATATTTATACTATACTATGATGATTTTTGACATTTCAATGACTGACTATACTATTACAATTTTACATTTTTATGACTGGCTATACTATAACGATTTTTGACATTTTTATGCCTTACTATACTATCAAGATTTTTAAGGTAGGACAAAGGACTGCCATGGTAGTGCAATAGGTAGGACTGATGTTTCACATTGACAAGGTTGTGGGTTCAAACCCAGCATTATACATGTCTTTCTTTACAGTGATGTATTTATAACCTAGAAAACTTAGATGCTTCAAGAAATACTTATGCCTTACTATGACATTTTTTGACATTATTATATGTTACTATA
>NW_019515645.1:0-656 GCF_002814215.2 Seriola lalandi dorsalis
GAGCTTTTGAGCATTCATCACATGCTGTTTATGCTGGTAGTTATAGAATCTCACCAGCACAGATCGTGGTCTCTGGGTGAAGGTGGACTCTGGGGCCAGCAAGCGGTGTGCTCCCTCCAAATTCAGGCAGCAGTTTTTGGGAGCCAGGTCTCAAAAAGCAGCGTTGGATCATTGCCTTCAATGCCCTCAGGGAGTACGATAATGCAAATGTTTTTCCCTCTCCCACTGTTGAGTTGTTCAGGGTGCACAAGTGCGCCCAGCTTGTCCTCAATAACTTTAGAGATGTTAGCTGTAATTTCATGAATTGCCTCACAAACTGCTGTTTCAAGTGAGCTAACGTTAGATCCGACACTAGCTCCGGTGTTAACTCCAGAGGTTTGTTGGCTCGGCTCGTCCGAGACTTTGGAGAGTGGGTGTTTCCTGCATGGCATGTTGTCAGCCTGCCTCAAAAAGTAGTTGTTAAGGCTCATTGTAGGCTATGAAGTTATGAAAGTTTGTAGAGTGTTGGGTAAAATGTATGAATCAGTAAATTGGCACACCAGCTCTCCTGAACAAGACCGTCCTTCAAGCTGCCATCTTGAAAACCCCAGCTAGTGTAAACTAACGCTGTCATTCTCCAACTCCCAGTTTTTAATGTTAATTGTTAAATATGGGGA
>NW_019515646.1:0-659 GCF_002814215.2 Seriola lalandi dorsalis
TCAGCGCCGTATCATGACAGCGACACTACAACAGGAAACCAGGAGTATGGAAGAATTGATTTGATTTGAAGAACCTAACATTTGTTTAATACACTGTATGTGAAATGGATGTGCGTTCGGCCGGTGGATGTTTTTCCTCCCATGACTTTTGTTTATTATAGTTTATTTGTTTATTTCATTCCCCTGTTGCTAAGTTTAAACCGGAATGAAGCGGGAATGTAATCCAGTCATGGTAGCCTTTAGTTAGATGAAGAGCACTGTGCAAAATTTAAACACACTAAAGGTAAGTTGAGGATACTTCCAAAAATAATGCCATGAATAGTGTTTATTTATCAGTTAATTCCACACACAGTGCCCTAGGGTTGGGCGCTCTCTCTCTCTCTCTCTCTCTCTCTCTCATACATTAATGGGAAAACGAGACAAATATCGTCTTGACTTTGCAAAAGCATGAGTTATCGGTGCAGTGAATAGAAAAAACCCAAGAGGGACACTGACGGGTTCTAAAGGTTCTTGGCAGGTCGGCTGTTCCAAGCATTTCGGAGAACCAGCCACAGTTCTTTTTTTCTTTTTTTTTTTGTATTTAGGCTGATTTAGCCGCGTCTGTCTCTTCATGTAATCCCAAACTGACTCCATGATGTAATATGAGATGTATTATTGTT
>NW_019515647.1:0-738 GCF_002814215.2 Seriola lalandi dorsalis
TTTAAAACCATTGGTGGAACTATATTTGAGAGGCGTGTATTTCCTGTTCTTCTCCCACCTATAAGTTAAGAAGGAGTGCAGATGAATTAAAGAATTGTCCGTATAATAATGGAGCATCAAACATACCTGCGCACTGCCGTCTCTTTGTCCGTCTCCGTTCTCGCTTGCGCCGGCGAGATCCTCCACCAGAACGGCGGGGAAGACGCCGACGACGCCGTTGAACTCTCCCTCCCAGAAACCGTCGTCCTCGTGGGTCTCTCTGCTCAGGATGCGGATGATGGCGCCCTCCGGAAACGACAGCTCGTCGTCCGTTTGCCCCGCGTAGTCGTACAAGGCCTTCGCGAACGACACTGCGAGAAAGACGGGAAAAGTTCAGAAACTACAACATAGCGCAACATGGTGCAAATGTTTGGACACCTCTGAGGAAATTACACATTTATTTTCTTTAAACTCTTACTTTTTATTTCATGAACTTTAAAAACTGAAACAGTAACTGCAGTAACCCCCCCACCCCTCCCTTTGCAGATACCACAGCTCACAAACACTTCTTGCAGCAGCAAAGAGTCTTTCTGTTCTTGATGAAAGTTTCAACCTCTTTTCCTGCTTCAACTTGAAGATATTTTTAGTTTGTCTCGCACTCAGCATGTTTAACAACCACCCACAGATTTCCAGTGATGCTCAGGTCAGAGGAACTGTGAGGACTTTTCCAAAAGCTTCGGCTCGTGTTTCTTGAAGCGG
>NW_019515648.1:0-584 GCF_002814215.2 Seriola lalandi dorsalis
CCCCCCCCCCCTCTCTCAGTTTTGGTAGGTGGTAAATGGTTCCCTTAAGGCCTGTGTGTTATTCCTTGTAAGGAGATTCAGCATTCCACTACTACTCTTCGTGTGGGAGTTATATCTGTGTAAACATACCATCAATGAGCAGTAAAGAAAATAATATAGTGAGGATCTGATAGGCGGGGATATTGTGGGTTTACTTAAATATAGAAAGGGAAGAACTAGAAGTTCTGTAGGGAAATGAAAAGGCAAGAGTAAATGTGTTTCACCCACTGGGGTGATATATCAACCAGAAAAGGGAACTTGACATGTAATCAGCTAATGGACAAGTCATGTGGAGATGCATGTAGTACCCATACAGTCTTACAATGATCAAAGAATTAAAACAAATAAAAGAGAAAGAGGCTTAAAAAGCTGACTGCAGCATCCTGCATGTTCTGATATGATACTTGGATACTGCATATTATTATAATTCAACTATTTTTGAAAATTATAAGATCGCAATAAAGGTGAGGATTTTTTTCAAAAATGCCTTGCAACAAAAACACAACACTGACTAAATGACAACTATTAGTTAATTATTCACAAAT
>NW_019515649.1:0-738 GCF_002814215.2 Seriola lalandi dorsalis
GAGTGTAGTTACTTTCTACTGTGTCTGTTAATGATAAAATACACACTTAGAGAGGAGTTCACACTAAAATACACACTAAGAGAGGAGTTCTTCTTCATGTGAATGTTCAATTTCACCAAGTTACTGACGGACGAAAGCAAGCAGACAGATTAAGCTGAGACCAGCTGCTGACCAGATGCTGAATGATGATAGGACGTGGTCCAAACAGATACTAGGTTTAGACCTGGTCTTATTATTCATTACACCATGATCAGTGTCACTGAGAGCAACAGCCATCAGGAGACATGGTTTGAGGACTTTGCTGCTAGAGGTACTTATGTATTGAGAATAAAAGCAGAGAGAGTGGGCCACCAGACAGCTGGTAGTTTATATACAGTATATTGTATTACACACTATATATCCAGTGTCACAGTCCCACTGTGTCTCCCAGTGTTTTTCCCCTTTTCCTGTTTGTCTCCCCTCCCCTGTGTATGTGTGTGTGTCTGTATGCTTCCCCTGACATCAGGTGACTCAGCGGAGGCGTGGTCTGGACTGCAGCTCACCACCACACCTGCAATCACTCATCACCTGCAGTGTATCTACCCCGGCAATCCATTCCATTTGTTGCCAGATTGTTCTACTCTTCACAGTGGTGGTTACGCTCTCGCCGTTCTGATTATTGTGTGCGACTACAGTCATCTAGTGTTTCAGTGTCTCCCTGGTGTTTTTGTCTGTATTAACTCTTTGATCTCCTCTCCT
>NW_019515650.1:0-706 GCF_002814215.2 Seriola lalandi dorsalis
TACTAAGATCTTTTATGACATTTTTATGCCTTACTATATTATCTCGTTTGATGCCTGAACATACTATGATGTTTTTATGATCTTTTATGCCTTAATATGCTATGATGTATTTTTGACATTTTATGCCATACTATACTATGACATTTTTTGTAATTATTCTGCCATACTATACTAAGAGTTTTTTGGCGTTTTTATGGCTAATTATATTATTTTGTCTCATGCCGTTACATACTATGACTTTTTTATGACGTTTTATGCCTTAATATACTTTGATGTATTTTTGACATTTCATGCCATACTATACTATGACCTTTTTTTGTCATTTTTCTGCCATACTATACTAAGATCTTTTTTGGCTTTTTTATGGCTAATTACATAATTTCGTCTCATGCCGTTACATACTATGACTTTTTTATGACATTTTATTCCTTAATACACTTTGATGTATTTTTGAAATTTTATGCCTAATTATACTATGATGTATTTTTGACATTTTATGCCATACTATACTATGACCTTTTTTTGTCATTTTTCTGCCATACTATACTAAGATCTTATTTGGCTTTTTTATGCCTCATTATATTACTTTGTCTCATGCCTGACCATATTATAACATTTTCATGACCTTTTATGGCTTAATTTACTATGAAATATTTTTGGCATTTTGTGCCTAATTATATTACTTTGTCTCATTCCTTGGCATACT
>NW_019515651.1:0-762 GCF_002814215.2 Seriola lalandi dorsalis
TACTAAGATCTTATTTGGCTTTTTTATGCCTAATTATATTACTTTGTCTCATTCCTTGGCATACTATAGCGATTTTATGACCTTTTTTTCCCTTAATATACTATGATTTATTTTTGACATTTTATGCCATACTATACTAAGATCTTTTTTGGCGTTTTTATGGCTAATTACATAATTTCGTCTCATGCCATTACATACTGTGACTTTTTTATGACGTATTATGCCTTAATATGCTTTGATGTATTTTTGAAATTTTATGCCTAATTATATTATTTCGGATCATGCCTGACCATACCATGACGTTTTTATGACATTTTATGCCTTATTATACTATGATGTATTTTTGACATTTTATGCCATACTATACTAAGATCTTATTTGGCTTTTTTATGCCTCATTATATTACTTTGTCTCATGCCTGACCATATTATAACATTTTCATGACCTTTTATGGCTTAATTTACTATGAAATATTTTTGGCATTTTATGCCTAATTATATTACTTTGTCTCATTCCTTGGCATACTATAACGATTTTATGACCTTTTTTTGCCTTAATATATTATGATTTATTTTTGACATTTTATGCCATACTATACTATGATGTTTTTTGTAATTATTCTGCCATACTATACTAAGATCTTTTTTGGCGTTTTTATGGCTAATTATATTATTTCATCTCATGCCTGACCATACTGTAACGTTTTCATGAACTTTCATGCCTTAATATACAATGATGTATTTTTGACATTTCATGCAATTC
>NW_019515651.1:1987-3607 GCF_002814215.2 Seriola lalandi dorsalis
TTTTTTGTCATTTTTCTGCCATACTATACTAAGATCTTATTTGGCGTTTTTATGCTTAATTATATAATTTCCTCTCATGCCTTGACATACTGTGACTTTTTTATGACATTTTATGCCTTAATATACTATGATTTATTTTTGAAATTTTCTGCCTAATTATATTATTTCGGATCATGCCTGACCATACCATGAAGTTTTTATGACATTTTATTCCTAATTATACTATGTCGTTTTTTTGGCGTTTTTATGGTTAATTATATTACTCTGTCTCATGCCTGACCATATTATAACATTTTCATGACCTTTTATGGCTTAATATATTATGATTTATTTTTGACATTTTATGCCATACTATACTATGACGTTTTTTGTAATTATTTCTGCCATACTATACTAAGATCTTTTTTGGCGTTTTTATGGCTAATTACATAATTTCGTCTCATGCCGTTACATACTGTGACTTTTTTATGACGTTTTGTGCCTTAATATGTTTTGATGTATTTTTTAAATTTTATGCCTAATTATATTATTTCGGATCATGTCTGACCATACTATAACGTTTTTATGACATTTTATGCCTTATTATACTATGATGTATTTTTGACATTTTATGCCTAATTATATTATTTCGGATCATGCCTGATCATACTATAACGTTTTTATGACATTTTATGCCTTATTATACTATGTCGTTTTTTGGGCATTTTTATGGCTAATTATATTATTTCGTCTCATGCCTGACCATACTTTAACGTTTTCATGAACTTTCATGCATTAATATACTATGATGTATTTTTGACATTTCATGCAATTCTATACTAAGATCTTATTTGGCTTTTTTATGCCTAATTATATTACTCTGTCTCATGCCTGACCATACTATAACGTTTTTATGAACTTTTATGCCTTATTACACTATGATGTATTTTTGACATTTTATGCCTAATTATATTACTTTGTCTCATTCCTTCGCATACTATAACGATTTTATGACCTTTTTTTGCCTTAATATACTATGATTTATTTTTGACATTTTATGCCATACTATACTATGACGTTTTTTGTAATTATTCTGCCATACTATACTAAGATCTTTTTTGGCGTTTTTATGGCTAATTATATTATTTCGTGTCATGCCGTTGCATACCATGACTTTTTCATGACATTTTATTCCTTAATACACTTTGATGTATTTTTGGCATTTTATGCCTAATTATATTATTTCGGATCATGCCTGACCATACTATGACGTTTTTATGAACTTTTATGCCTTAATATACTATGATGTATTTTTGACATTTTATGCCTAATTATTTTATTTCGGATCATGCCTGACGATACTATGACGTTTTTATGACATTTTATGCCTTATTATACTATGATGTATTTTTGACATTTTATGCCATACTATACTATGACGTTTTCTGTCATTTTTCTGCCATACTATACTAAGATCTTATTTGGCTTTTTTATGCCTCATTATATTACTTTGTCTCATGCCTGACCATATTATAACATTTTCATGACCTTTTATGGCTTAATTTACTATGAAATATTTTTGGCATTTTATGCCTAATTATATTACTTTGTCTCATTCCTTGGCATACTATAACGATTTTA
>NW_019515652.1:0-777 GCF_002814215.2 Seriola lalandi dorsalis
ATATAATTAAGCATAAAAATGCCAAATAAGATCTTAGTACAGTATGGCAGAAAAATGACAAAAAAACGTCATAGTATAGTATGGCATAAAATGCCAAAAATACATCAAAGCGTATTAAGGAATAAAACGTCATAAAAAAGTCATAATATGTAACGGCATGAGACGAAATTATGTAATTAGCCATAAAAAAGCCAAAAAAGATCTTAGTATAGAATTGCATGAAATGTCAAAAATACATAATAGTATATTAAGGCATAATACGTCATAAAAAAGTCACAGTATGGTCAGACATGATCCGAAATAATATAAATAGGCATAAAATTTCAAAAATACATCAAAGCATATTAAGGCATGAAAGTTCATAAAAAAGTCACAGTATGTCAAGGCATGAGACAAAATAATATAATTAGGCATAAAAAAGCCAAATAAGATCTTAGTATAGTATGGCAGAAAAATGACAAAAAACGTCATAGTATAGTATGGCATAAAATTTCAAAAATACATCATAGTATATTAAGGCATAAAACGTCATAAAAACGTCATAGTATGGTCAGGCATGATCCGAAATAATATAATTAGTCATAAAAATGCCAAAAAAACGACATAGTATAATAAGGCATAAAATGTCATAAAAACGTTATAGTATGGTCAGACATGATCCGAAATAATATAATTAGGCATAAAATTTCAAAAATACATCAAAGCATATTAAGGCATAAAACGTCATAAAAAAGTCACAGTATGTAACGGCATGAGACGAAATTATGTAATTAGCCA
>NW_019515653.1:0-722 GCF_002814215.2 Seriola lalandi dorsalis
CAAAAACCAAGCATTGTGTGATCTATCATTAGTGAGCCTCAACGTCTCAACTCTGTCTATCTGCTCTGTTCTCCAGCTTCACCAAGTATAAATCTGCTCATTGAAATACAAAAATATGCTTTATTAGATTTATTCGCTTCTTCCTTATACACTTCAAAATTTGATTTTAAGGTGCACAACACAGCAACAATGCAAAAACAGTAACACCCTGTTAGCAGCGCCTAGAGGCTGGAATTTTCACTGTATCCACAAATTAAAGTGTTGAGATGGTCCTACCAAGAAAATCAGCACTTAGTGTACTATTAAGTTTTTTAAAAGGACATGTTAATGTTTAACTGACAAAGACTTACAGCACTCCAGTGAACTACCACTCCAGTCTGTCAGGAGCAAACAACAACAACAACAACAAAACTTAATGGATGGGTGAACAAAGCAAGTGACTTAGACATGGAGGAGTACTGTTCACTTCTGGTTTCCTACCAACAATCAACAGTGGTCTCTTTTAATCATGATGGCAAAGGTTCCATAATCTTAACCAATTAGTTTTTAGCCATGCTAGTACCAAACCTGGTCTGTCCGTCCTCCACTTTCATCCAGAATGGAATGTCTGAACTATTGGATGAATTTCCATCAGAGTTTATACAGACGTCAATGATGCCCAGAGGATGAATCCTAGTGAGTTTGGCGATTCCCTGAGCTTTCATTTAGCACCATCAAGCAGT
>NW_019515654.1:0-572 GCF_002814215.2 Seriola lalandi dorsalis
AAAAAAACCTTGACCTACCTGGTCTCGGAGCAGATCAGATCCCTTCAGTGCGTTTCAGTGCGTTTCAGGGTGCTGCTGTGCTGACCAGGAGCGCGAGGACACGTCGATCCTGATCTCTAAGGGGAACCAAACTCTCAACAGTCTTTAAATATTAAACCTGCAGAGATGGAGTTTCAACAGGTACTGGCTGAAACCCCACAGAGACTGCTGGTAAAAAGATGCCCCAAACAGTCCTCAGGTTTCCCATGTGTAAGATTTAGATTGTAACTAGAAGCTGCCTCACACAGACTAAGACACACGCGTACACATCGTTCATACACACACTCATTTCACTCAGCCTGTCTTGTTTTTTCTCAATTGTTTTGGGTGCAGGGAATGAGCCTGAAATAGGTTCACCTACATCCAGGTGAACTGCACTGAAGAGTGTGAGGAAATTATCTTAATGCAGGTTTGTTGTGACGGTACTGTGTCTATAAACCTTTCTAAAGAAGTAATTGTGAAAAAAAAAAAGAAATCAATTTCACGGTCATAAAGGTATTACACTCTCATTCCCTGTTATTCATGGCCAGGCC
>NW_019515655.1:0-638 GCF_002814215.2 Seriola lalandi dorsalis
TCTTTCTCCTTCGCATCTGTGTGTGTGTATGTTCTCTGTAACTGCATGTGATAACGTTGCACCGTGCAGGTGTGTGTGTCTCAGAAAGGCAAACTCGGCTGTCGTGTAAAAGGAGTCAATCACCTTCTTGAGTGGGTTTACCTGCTTAATTTGTTATAAAAAGGGTAGAAGATTAAACCAGGTTTTTACAGCCAAGGAATTATATTTTATGAATGGGTGCCTTTTATTTTAACTTATGAAAAAGCTAAACACTCAGTTCATTGTCATAGGTGATGTAATAACATGAAAACAGCCCTTATTCATTAAGATCCATTCTTCTTCCTCTTGTTTTGAATCCAATTGTCTTAATATGGTCAGAGAAGAAAAAGATATAAGTAGACATCATTAAAGGCCCTGAAACTAGATTAAATATCCGTGGTTAAGTATGTAACAGTTTAATATTGTAAAATAAAACATTGATGTGCGTCTATGTGTGTGTGTGTGTGTGTTGCAGGTGTTGCTGTTTCTTCAAGAGGAGGAAGAGGAAAGCTCTCCAGAGACACAAATGAAAACGAGAGACAAGAGAGAAACCCCTTCTCTCTTTTTCACCATTTCTTTTTCCTTCTCTCTTTCTGTAGTCCTCTTCATATAACCCCCCC
>NW_019515656.1:0-707 GCF_002814215.2 Seriola lalandi dorsalis
AAGGTATGCAAGAGGTTAAAGTCACTGAAACAATGAAATACCTATTTGAAGCAGCTGGAGACAGAATATTCAGAAAGTCTTCACACCGCTTCATCATTTTGTCATGTTGCCGTTTTAGACTAAAATCATTTAAATTTCTTTTTTCCCCTCATCAGTCTTCATTCTGTTCTCCATGACGACAAAGAGAAAACTCAATTTTACACATTTTTGCAAAAAGTAAAAAAAAGAAAAAGAAGAAATATCACATTGACATAAGTATTCAGACACTTTACTCAGGGCTTAGCTGAATAAGTGATTACAGCTTCCAGTCTTCTTGGGTTTGCACATCTGGATTTGGTGATTTTCTCCATTGTTCTCTGCAGATCCTCAGACTCTGTCAGGTTGGATGGGGACTGTCGTTGTACAGACAGTTTCAGGTCTCTCCAGATGTCCAGAGCTCATCACTCAGCTTCTGTACCGGTGCTGCTGCTGCTTCTCTAAACTGACGCTACTGCAGCTAATACACTCACTATAGATAAGCACCTCACACACCGCCAATCCTCACTCTGAGTTTATTAGTTACTTACGCAGGTGAGTAAACTGTTTAATCAGTTTGCTCTGACAAAACCAGATCCAGACCAGAACCAGAAGCTACTGCTGATGGTTAATATCTGTGGCACAACAAACCAAATTACCCTCGGTTGATCAGTGCATATTTACACTTAGTT
>NW_019515657.1:0-642 GCF_002814215.2 Seriola lalandi dorsalis
CTCTCTCTCTCTCTCTCTCTGAGGTGAGTGAGTGAGGATTTCACCCCTTGTTTTCATGGTCAGTCCTATTTGGTTTGTATTTGAACAAGATGTTTTGCACTCTGAGTCATATAAGCCTCAGGTCTTCAGGACCTCTGACCGTATATAAAGGTTATCATGCTATCGCTGTTGTTTCTCCTCAATTCTACAACAGCCTCCTACAAACTCTCAGAGAAACAAAATCAATATACATCATTAAAACACATCTTATAACCCACTTGTTTCCTTTGTCTTGTCCTTGATTTTAAAAACGTTGACTTTGTGGGTTAATACATCATCGTTTTTCTATCTCTTCTCTTCTAATTCCTTCCATTGTCTTTCTCCTGTAGAGTAAGCGACTTCTGTTTGAAAAGTGCTATATGAGTAGAGTTTGCTTACTTGCTTGAGGATTGTGGAAACAAGCAACTTCAGAATGTCACTCCATGTAACAACAACCCACAGCCTATTTATGGAGATCACAGCGGGCGCTGCATGCCTTATGACATTAATCAAATAACACTTCCTATACAAGCAACAGCCGGATGGATCATCACCCAGACAGACAACACATCAGCACTATGAACAAAACAGTCAATTCACCCCACAAACAGGTTCATGCACTGA
>NW_019515658.1:0-512 GCF_002814215.2 Seriola lalandi dorsalis
AATGGAGGGATAAAACTGCGGAAACAAAAAGGAATAAACCAACAGAAAATCACTCCACAAGGAGGCTACAAAAACTGCAATAAACTTGACAAACAGAAACTGTATACTATAAAAACTCCAACAAAAAAAATCACTCGCTTAGAGGTAAAGAATAAATACGAAAAGGCAGACACAAGGCATGAACTGTGATAACTGGCTGGGGTGCACGACTGGAACGAGACACTCTGGCACGAGACAAAGGGAGACGCAGACTATAAGACACGTGAGGGCAATGGGAAACAGGTGGACACAATCAGGAATCAGGGAAGACACTCCGACAAGTGACACACGAGGAAGGGCAAGTGACCTGAAACGAGAGGAGAGTTACTTTTCAAAATAAAACAGGAAATGACAAGACATGGAGACAGGACAAAACCCCAACTTGACCTCACCATGTGACATATCGTCACCTTCCTAAAATAATGGCCTAAGTCATGTTTTGACAAAAATGTTTTTTTTGCCTAAATCACCCC
>NW_019515660.1:0-462 GCF_002814215.2 Seriola lalandi dorsalis
AGTCTGAATATTTGAAATTTGTGTTTGAGGCAAAAACGAGAGATTCTTATTGTTTGTGTGTTAACTTAAGCACATTGTGTATGCCTTGTGATTTGGATGGTCAGATCACAGTTTATGGCCAATAATGCAGAAAATTAGCTCATTCAAAAGGGTTCACTGACTTCAAGACCCTGAGTGTTCATGTTTGTGATCTGATGACATTATCCAGTAAAACATCATTGCTCAGTTATTTAAGATAACTTACAAAAAATTCCTCCAACCTCATCAACCATACAGGGTTTTCTCAACCCTCTGATAGAATCCATAAGAGTCTGTCCTGAAATGGCACTTCTACAGCCGGAGACATACTGGACCTTTCTCGTCATGGTTATGTGTGAGGGTAGGGTGAATAATTACACTAACAGACGTCAAAATATGTTTGAGAGAAATTTACACTGTTGCACGACAACGCCACCCTGGGAA
>NW_019515661.1:0-715 GCF_002814215.2 Seriola lalandi dorsalis
CTGCAGCTCTCCACTGATCAGGGCTTCATGTCAGAGCGTCCAGACGAAGCCTCTCCTCAGTGACAGTTTGTAGGAAAGCAGCTAAAGGACTCACTGATTCTCTGGTCTGATGAAACCAGGACTGAACTGTTTGGTCTCAGTTCTAAACATCATGTCTGGAGGAAACCAGGCACCGCTCATCACCTGCCTGATCCCAACACAGAAGCATGGTGGAGGCAGCATCAGGCTGTGGGGCTGTTTTTCAGCAGCAGGCACAGGGAGATCATCTGCTCAGGGCTGAGAGACAGATGAACAGAAAACCTGGTCCAGAGTTCAGGACCTCAGTCTGAATTTAAAAGATTTTAGCAAATTTAGCTATTTTAAAAGTGAAGGGGTCTGAATACTTTCTGAATGCTCTGTACACAGTAAGGATGCTGTCTGTACAGTGATCTGGATTAAAAGATTACTGAGGAAAGTCTTTGATCTCCAAGTGAAGACAACTGCACAAACATGTTTTCTACAACTCTGAATCTTTCTAAACTTGACTGATCTTGTGGCTTTATCCAGGAGCAACACAGAGAGCGGCCTCCTCCCTTCGGCTCATCCAAAACATTTGTTTCTTCTATTCTAATTTGTGCAAGTGTAAATGAAACCAAATTTACCCATACAGAAATATAATATAAGACATATATGAGTGATGCTGCCATATACATCTTCTGGATATAATGAAAATATA
>NW_019515662.1:0-648 GCF_002814215.2 Seriola lalandi dorsalis
TAGGGTTTTTATTTTTTGCAAACATTTTGTTTTGACACTTTATTCTTATAAATATAAATGTATTTTAATGAAATCAAATTAATCAAATCAATATCAAAACAAGAAAAAGAAAATTAATTTAAAATATTTTTGATTTTAAAATTTTAATAATTTCAATATTTCATTTTTAACACTGACACACATGGATATTTATGGGTTTAAAAAAATCTGATGATACTCAGGCCAACAGTAAAAAAACAACATAAACACATTTGACAGTGTAAAAACCGACCTGTCAGCGCCCTCTGCTGGACAAACTAGGTAATGGACACTGTTCTGTTCACTTTACTGTTTCTTATCAGCTGCCGTACAAACTGATACGATACATGTAGAATAAAGTGATACAGACTGAGACTCCTGCTCTCATCTGAACTGAAACTTCTAAACAAAAAATAATGAATAAATAAATAATAAATTCTTGTTATTCCTATTTATTGTTTTATCTACATATACTGCCTGGCCAAAAAAAAGTTGCCACCTGGATTTAACTAAGCAAATAGGTACGAGCCTCCTATTGGATAATTACTGCATGGGTGATTATCTTTCAGCTGGCAACAAGTTATTTAACCCCAACTGGTGCAATGAGTTGCTTCTCATTTCTTAAACAAC
>NW_019515663.1:0-742 GCF_002814215.2 Seriola lalandi dorsalis
TCATCACAAAACACGCCGCAAGTTACATTTGAATAAGAAAAAAATATAAAACAGCCAATCATATGTGAACACACGCATCATCAGCGTGCGGGGGGCGTGTCCAGCAGAGGACACGGGTGCCACCATGTTTAGTTCACAGCCTGGAGACGTGCACCTACACAAGGGGCGTGGCAAATTAAAATAATAATAAAAATAATAATAATAAACGTTTTGAAGTGGTATATATGTGAAAGGCAACAAGATGCAACATAAAAATTACATCATTAAAAAGTCATAAAAATACATAAATGCATCCAAACTACTGCAAACCCAGATAACTGAGATATATAAGACTGTGAAAAGTAAATAAACACTATAATATAATATAATATATAATATATAATTGAGAAATCCTTATTCATGCTGCCTGGTTATAAACTTTTCAGATAAAAAAATCTAATTTGCAGCATAAAGGGGCAGATGTTGGAAGAATGTTCTTGAAAGAACCTCTAACATCTGTACGTCAGAACCCCCCGTGTGTTCTGAGGGACGTTCTGATCAGCTGTTGTCAGCTCGTTAACACATGTAGCTCTGTTCAAGGCCGACGTCTGAACTGATGCGTCCAGCTGCAGACGCTTTTACCGATGGATGATCACATCGAGACAAATCAAACATTTTGCATTTACGTTTGCGTTGATGTCATCCTTCAACCTTTTCACTGAGCCTGTCTGTCCACGCCGCTCTCACCGCCGAGGGTAATGAC
>NW_019515664.1:0-630 GCF_002814215.2 Seriola lalandi dorsalis
CAGAGGACACGGGTGCCACCATGTTTAGTTCACAGCCTGGAGACGTGCACCTACACAAGGGGCGTGGCAAATCAAAATAATAATAATAATAATAATAATAAACGTTTTGAAGTGGTATATATGTGAAAGGCAACAAGATGCAACATAAAAACTACATCATTAAAAAGTCATAAAAATACATAAATGCATCCAAACTACTGCAAACCCAGATAACTGAGATATATAACACTGTGAAAAGTAAATAAACACTATAATATAATATAATATATAATATATAATTGAGAAATCCTTATTCATGCCGCCTGGTTATAAACTTTTAAGATCTAATTTGCAGCATAAAGGGGCAGATGTTGGAAGAATGTTCTTGAAAGAACCTCTAACATCTGTACGTCAGAACCCCCCGTGTGTTCTGAGGGACGTTCTGATCAGCTGTTGTCAGCTCGTTAACACATGTAGCTCTGTTCAAGGCCGACGTCTGAACTGATGTGTCCAGCTGCAGACGCTTTTACCGATGGATGATCACATCGAGACAAATCAAACATTTTGCATTTACGTTCGCGTTGATGTCATCCTTCAACCTTTTCACTGAGCCTGTCTGTCCACGCCGCTCTCACCGCCGAGGGTAATGAC
>NW_019515665.1:0-712 GCF_002814215.2 Seriola lalandi dorsalis
AAAAAAAACACAATTAAAACAACCTGTCAGTGTAAACAAAACTTTGCCCAGGCCTGAATGAACATTAGCAGTTTGTTAAAGTGAGAAGATGTTATGTACTAACCCCATATCGGACCTTGGCCTGTCAGCCATGTCATGCTACACACGCTGTGCAATCTTAGGACTGTAGTTAGATAACCGAGGACCACGGCCTGACCTTGTTTGTGTTTAGTTTATGGTAGATTGGCTGCATTATATAGAGCTTGTACACCTGAGTGCTTTACACTGTGCCTCTGACATTCACCCAGCTGTGGTCCGACCATCAGACACATGTGACGTCCACACCGGGGGACTGTAATAGTGTTTGGGTTACAGTATTATAGTTGTAAACTGAATAGAGCTGCAACAGTTCATCAATTCACCTCGACTGACAGAATTATCCATTAATTGTTTCAGTAAATTTTTGCTGGTTCCAGTTTTTCTTCATCACATATGACAGTAAATTGAATATTTTAAGTTTTATACAGATAAACAAGCTAATTGGAGACATCACATTGACCTCAGAGAAACTAAAATAACAAGTCTTATTCAAAAAATAGGATTTTGCATATATTTTCTGTTGATTGTGCAACATCTCTTCAAAACAAGGTAAAATAGCATCTCAGATCCATGTAGCTTGTCCTCTGAATAACTGTATTAACAGTAATTAGCTTGCAGCGTCTCATTAAATGCA
>NW_019515666.1:0-803 GCF_002814215.2 Seriola lalandi dorsalis
ATGAATGAATGAATGAAACACTTTAAATGCTTTACAAAGCCATACTGTACCCAAGGTGACTGCGAGCCCTTTGAGATGAGTTGTATTTTACAATTTGTGGATTTTTTCTGAATCTGTAGATCTGGTATGAGAGAAGAAAGTAGACACTCATTCTTATGTCCGAAATAACACACCGCGTGACCTGTGTCCTTTTCCGTTTTACCCTAACATAGCACTACAGTCAACACTGCCCCCACATGGTCAGAGGAGATAATAGTCCACTGTAAAGCTGCTGACAAGGGCCGAGCTGTCACTCTGCCCACATTTCAACTACAATACTGATTTGAAAATGATTTTTAAAAGAAAACCAATCCCCCTGTAAACATCACACTTCTACATCAAAATAACCACAGCCTGCAGTGGCCTGAAACCACGATAATGTACCAACACTTCAGCTGAGATACGTCAACAAAAAAATGAGGGCAGACAAAACATTTCATAATATATGTATTTAAATCAAACACAATTTAAATATATTATAGATTAAGTACACATACATGTCAGAAAACATTAGTGGTACATAGTACCAAGAGTCTTTTCTGGTTCTTTTCCACATCTTGGTAAGGCTCAAAAGAAATTTAAAAAATGTTTATTTCACTGAGCACACTTTCCAGTTGAACAGTCCGGTTTGTTTCAGTGATGCATAAAAAAAACAGCAATCACCATAAAAAAGGACTAACATTAATATATGGGGTAAACCAGAAGTCTACAATTTATATATATATATTTTTATATATATATATATATATATATATATATATATA
>NW_019515667.1:0-1087 GCF_002814215.2 Seriola lalandi dorsalis
GTGTGTGTGTGTGTGTGTGTGTTTATCTAAGGAAGCCCAGAGTGTCAATAACTAACTGAATGAGCTTCACCTTTAAAAACTTTAAGTAAATGTAATTATATATTGAGAACACATTTACCAAAGATAAATTTTGAATCCAGGATTAATTAATGGTTCTACCAATGACTAATGGTTTTAATGAACTATAAGATCTGAGTTCTTCGATTACCAATAATACCTGGATTCTCAATAAGGCCGCATCAGTTTGCCTGACGCTCCCAAACCATGAAATCCATCCCGAATTTATAAAATATAAAACTGTAGCAGCTCGCATTTTACTGACACAACCCAAAGTGTCTCTGTTTGACCTGCTAGTTTAGCTTAGCTTAGCTTAGCAAGGTTTCAGCAGAATCTATCTATCTATCTATCTATCTATCTATTTATCTATCTATCTATCTATCTATCTATCTATCTATCTATCTATCTATCTGTTAAAGGGACTATTTGTAAGTTTTCTCTGCTGCTGAACATGGTTTCTTGTCGGAAGCAGGTGGGTGTGATGGTCTGCTGACGACAGCTTCAGCCATCATTGTCTTTATAGTACAAGAGTTTTTAATACGTCCTCTGAGCAGCGATACGTCTTTAGGGCAGACTGGGGGCTGTAGGGAGTAGCTATCAGAAAGTGACCAGACAGGTCGGGGCTAACTGGTTAGCGTGCTAACTTCAGTAGAAGAAAAGATGTGATAGACACAAGAGTTAACATTGGTGTTTGTTTTCAGCTGTTGGTGAGTAAAGGAATGAAGTTTGATGCTGAACTCACGTTTCTTCTAGACTGGTAAGCTGCTAATGCTAATGTTAGCTATGTAGCAATAACAGAAACCTACAGATCGCTGCTTTAAAAAGACTTGATCTAAAGCCAGAATTATTGGCTCTTTAATTCACTTTCTACTAGTGGAAACTGTCAGTAGATGATGACACTGTTCACTTAAAACTGCCGGAGCTCTGACACTGGTGTTAGATCACCACAGGAAACAGGAGAGTACATTAATGTCTAAGCACAGACATTAATAGTACATGGTGTATGTGTGTGTGTGTGTGTGTGTGTGTG
>NW_019515668.1:0-763 GCF_002814215.2 Seriola lalandi dorsalis
TAACTCGGACAGGAGGATTGTGTGTTTGTTGGGAAAGACTGGATCATCAGTTAGTGGCCCCAGACACCCAACAGTCCCAGAATCCCAGGTTCACCTCATGGCAATTAGATTCAGGTAATATGATTAATTATAACTTCATTGGGGACTATGGGAATATGTACTACTAAAGCTCGACATCAACTGATGTGATGTTATATGGTGTCTTCATACGTAACCCGTTTAGGTTCAGCTGAACCCTGGTGGGTTTTTCCCGTTCTGTGTGGTTCTTCTGGACTGGTGTGAAGCTGTTAATCGAACTCTCAAGCGGACTAGACCGGACCGGACCGAGACCACCTCAAAACAAGGGTCTTGCTCCGCTTCCAAGCAGCAAGTGGACCTGTTATTAAATCCACCAAGGGACTGATCAGGAAGCGATCTTAAGCATATATATATATACACACGTATACAGTACATATACATATACAGCCTAAAACAGTTAAAAGTCTGCTGTGCTTGAATCCTTCTCTGTGTACTTTGGCAGTTCATTAAGTCAGTGACAAGGGCGTGACATAATGATCCCGCAGTAATCCCACTTGTACTACCGACACCTCTACCCATTTAATCATTATTTAGAACATAATTGATTTACAGTCTAATAATACTCATAATGCTCAGAATCAGTTATTTCTCCGTGAGCTCTGACACCAGACAACGTACTCTACATACACAGCATCAGCGTGACCTGCTGTCAGTCCCCAGACACTGATGATTCACTGATGATTCA
>NW_019515669.1:0-321 GCF_002814215.2 Seriola lalandi dorsalis
TAACTCGGACAGGAGGATTGTGTGTTTGTTGGGAAAGACTGGATCATCAGTTAGTGGCCCCAGACACCCAACAGTCCCAGAATCCCAGGTTCACCTCATGGCAATTAGATTCAGGTAATATGATTAATTATAACTTCATTGGGGACTATGGGAATATGTACTACTAAAGCTCGACATCAACTGATGTGATGTTATACGGTGTCTTCATACGTAACCCGTTTAGGTTCAGCTGAACCCTGGTGGGTTTTTCCCGTTCTGTGTGGTTCTTCTGGACTGGTGTGAAGCTGTTAATCGAACTCTCAAGCGGACTAGACCGGACCG
>NW_019515670.1:0-631 GCF_002814215.2 Seriola lalandi dorsalis
AACTGAAAGTTATTGTCCCTATCTGTGTACAGGTTTGTTAAAGGCTGAGAGGAGACGAGTTATGGATGGAGAGGCCAGAGAGTTGAGCCTCAGAGAGGTCAGTCCGACTGAAGCGACGCCGTCTCCACGCCTCAATCAGAGACAGAGAGTTCAGAGAGTTCAGCAACAACAATCATCAAAAACAGGTGATGCTGCAGAAAACTTCTCACCTTCCGTACTAACAGTTCTGCAGCTTAATCTCAAAGTCTCATTTTTCTGTCGGCTTAGTTCCCACACGCAAATGTAATATATGTACATATATTGAATTCGTATATATGACATATAATGTATGTACATATTAAATAAAAACATACATGTAAAAAATTAAGAAATATAAATAAAATATATGAAGTTGGAATAATTTCATATATTGTCATATATTTCTAACCCATGCAAATATGTATGTTTATTTAATGTTTATATTTTAGACATATGTTACAAAAAAATATATCCATCCCAAAGCCTGTCAGTATATTTTAATATTATAAACAGTATAGGGTCCAAAAGTCTGAGACATATTTAAAGTTAATATGAAATTGATTTGAAAAACATATACAAACATATATATATATATATATATATATATATATAT
>NW_019515671.1:0-1370 GCF_002814215.2 Seriola lalandi dorsalis
ACAAACCAGGAGCTGAGCGTGGCAGGTAAACCAGGAAGTCAGGGAGCAGTGAACCTGAAAACCTGAAGGCAAACAGAGGGTTAGCACGGTGTCTGTGGAGTGAAGCACCAGGGTTTTAATACTGCGGGAGTCTGGTCTCTGAGCCGATGAGCTGATGGTGAATTGGCAGGAGGAGAAAACTGGATCACGACACCCAGAGGACAAACAAGACACGCAAACGAGGGGAAAAAACAGCAGAAACACTCAGAATGATGGAGAAATACTGCTGAACCATAAGAGCCTGTTTGTGAACACTCTCATAATCTCCTCTTTAAGAAGTCACAAGGCGTGTCCTCTGATTCTACGACACAGACATACACTGGTGGAACTCGTTGCCCAGCAGGTAGGCATTGCTCCTGGGTGGAATAGTTTTAATTGCAGGAACCTTTTGAAATCTTTTAAGTGTTTATGAAATAAACGAACAGACAGACGTCCACTGAAGAGGAGGAGGAGGAGGAGGAGGAGTAGGAAGAGGCGGAACAAAGAAATCATCTTCCTCACATTAGATTTCATGGGAACTGAAAGTGAAAGTGAAGATACTGGATAGAGCAGGAGAGGATGACACACTGCAGTATAACACAATAGAGAGCAGCTCCGTTCTCAACGCTCAAGACGCTTCTGATCCAGGTGAGTTTACCTGCTGTGACACAAACAGGTTTTAAAGAGGGATCAGTCACAGAGACATGAATCATCTACTAGCTGTTTTATAGTATTTTTATTGTATCATTGTTTGTAAAGTGTTTGTGTCTTGTGCTGTTTTGTATGTATTGTCCTTCTGATTATATCTATTGGTACTATATAGTTTATTATTTTTAAGAGACCATTTAGGGACAGGGATCGCAAATTAGCTAAGGCCATTTATTTACTCAGTGCTATACAAGTAAACATGAAATAGATGATAACAATAAATCATAGTATATTCTGTCAACATCAGAAATCTTCAGAACCAAATTAAAGACTAAAAATCTATCTATCTATCTATCTATCTATCTATCTATCTATCTATCTATCCGTCTGTCTGTCTACCTAATTTTACTGTACTGCAAGCTTTTACTGTAATATCACCATTTCCTCTCATGAAATTCCTGAACTGTCCCGTGTCTGTATTTGGATGCTCCTTCCTGTTGCCTTGTACAAACTGTGACAAATGGAGCTGAGTGCAAGTCAAAAGCCAAAAGGATTCATCTTCAGACCTCCATGGCATTCTGCTAAAGACAATAGAAAGACAATAAGGACATATTGTGCTCGTATTTTAAATTTTACTTGATTGAGCTAAAAAAGTGCTTGCAAAAATATATATTCTATTCTCTAATAGGTACTGATCATGTCAC
>NW_019515672.1:0-646 GCF_002814215.2 Seriola lalandi dorsalis
ACAAACCAGGAGCTGAGCGTGGCAGGTAAACCAGGAAGTCAGGGAGCAGTGAACCTGAAAACCTGAAGGCAAACAGAGGGTTAGCACGGTGTCTGTGGAGTGAAGCACCAGGGTTTTAATACTGCGGGAGTCTGGTCTCTGAGCCGATGAGCTGATGGTGAATTGGCAGGAGGAGAAAACTGGATCACGACACCCAGAGGACAAACAAGACACGCAAACGAGGGGAAAAAACAGCAGAAACACTCAGAATGATGGAGAAATACTGCTGAACCATAAGAGCCTGTTTGTGAACACTCTCATAATCTCCTCTTTAAGAAGTCACAAGGCGTGTCCTCTGATTCTACGACACAGACATACACTGGTGGAACTCGTTGCCCAGCAGGTAGGCATTGCTCCTGGGTGGAATAGTTTTAATTGCAGGAACCTTTTGAAATCTTTTAAGTGTTTATGAAATAAACGAACAGACAGACGTCCACTGAAGAGGAGGAGGAGGAGGAGGAGGAGGAGGAGTAGGAAGAGGCGGAACAAAGAAATCATCTTCCTCACATTAGATTTCATGGGAACTGAAAGTGAAAGTGAAGATACTGGATAGAGCAGGAGAGGATGACACACTGCAGTATAACACAATAGAGAGCAGCTCCGTTCT
>NW_019515673.1:0-605 GCF_002814215.2 Seriola lalandi dorsalis
ACACTGAGAGACACTGAGAGACACTGAGACACTGAGACACTGGGAGACTGAGAGACACTGAGAGACACTGAGACACTGAGAGACACTGAGAGACACTGAGACACTGAGAGACACTGAGACACTGAGAGACACTGAGAGACAACTCATTGATATTTATATATATAATAAAACAGTTTTGTCCCAAATCCTTAAGTCATTTTACTCTGACCTGAAACAGAAGATCCTCACATTGCCTTTTGGTTTGAGTAATGACGTCACAACAAATAATCAATTATCAAATGTCACTGATTAATAAACTGATCGTTTCTGCTCTAAATATTTTACGCTGCTGGAACTAGAAGACAGGATTATATTTTAGTATTAGAGGTTAAATGCCACGGAGCTGATGGAGAACAGACATGTTGTGAGATGAAGGAGTGAACTGGACGTGAAGGGGTTAAATGTTTGTGAGAGGTCAACGTCCTCGTGATCTCAGACACGTTCTGCTTTAACATAACGCACACTGTTCTCTGCTGCTAATCTCATTTCAGGCTTTAGACAGAGCCGCACAGAAACAGCATGTACACATTAACCAGCCGAGCAACTCTGCATTATATATTATATAT
>NW_019515674.1:0-682 GCF_002814215.2 Seriola lalandi dorsalis
TTTACTCCTGGCATCCAGTACTCCAGAGTTTGAGCCCTAAACAGAGACTTTTGCAAATCATGAAAACTGAGACTTTTAGAAACACAGACAACCACGTTTACCTCCTCAGTGGGTCTGATCAGTCACAATGTCACACTGATTTGTCTCGTTCCTATCACATGACCTTTTTCAAGAAAATGAGCGAGAAAATGCCCAATGTTGGTGAATGGTCATGTGACATGCATTTTCAGGTGTGTTAGTATGGACGGAGATTATTTGTGATACGGAACTAAAATGCTCGTTTTCATTTGAAATGGAAAAGTATCATTGCGGACATAGAGAGCATCGGCAAAGAGACTGACACAGCAGGGCTGGTAAAAACCATAAGGCCCACTTGTTCTGGACTGTCCAACTATAAAGGGTTTTGTTGGGTGGTGCATGTAAATAGTACACCAATCAGTAATAAAAAAATGTAGCTAAGTTAATGATAGCTAGTTAAATCTACCTTTCTATGTTTTCTCTTTCTCTTCTTTCTCTCTCTCCTCCTCTCTCCTTGGTGTGTTACAGTAACATGTTATCAGAAGCAACAGGAATGTTGGATAGCACTATGAGAATAAGACGTCCAGGTTGAGAAAAGAAAATCCTCTCAGTTATTTCAGCCCAGGATAGGTAAAGTAAAGAACCCTTTGTGTTGTCCGTCCAA
>NW_019515675.1:0-579 GCF_002814215.2 Seriola lalandi dorsalis
ACACTGCTTGCTCCATGCTCTTTATGATTCAAACATAGGTATCTGTGACATAAATCATCATTTTGGCTTTATTCAGACATGACAAGAGCCTCAATGCTCACATGATATTTGACACCATGAACGGGATCAGCCCGTCGTACAGTACTGATATGGAAAAATAGTGTTTTCTAAAGGCAGAACAGAACATTCCCAGTTCTCTCACAGGCTGCACCAGTGATGGGTTTAAAAGGTATTTTGCCATTGAAGCCTTAATTAATGCCTATCGTAAATGCGAGGGGCACTTACCCTCTCCTCTCACTGCAAATCCCCCTCATAAATCTTCTCATTGATTTTCTCATTTATTAGATAGAGAATTCTGCAGCCTGTTTTATAATGCCTTAGAGTGCACAAGCATAACATGACGAGACATTAAGTTGGGACTAATTTTTGCTTATTATTTTTTATTAATGAAAGCTGAAGGTAGTTGAGGGAATTTTTTGGGATTATTATAGTGACTTTATGAAACCACTTTCTCTGACACCATGAGGGGAAAAACAGAGGGGGTTGAGGGGTTCATTTTTATGAACCTCTGATGTCAAG
>NW_019515676.1:0-436 GCF_002814215.2 Seriola lalandi dorsalis
TAATCACTCACTACTCACTATATAGTTCACTATATGAAGATTTCGCCATTTTGTAGTGCTGTCCAAATGTATAGTGAAAGAAAAGTAAGTGTGGTCACTAACCAGGCAATATGTACCATCATGCATGGCGCTCGCGCTGAAAGACAAAAAAAAAAACGGTCCGAAAATGTTGCTTGAGTGAACGGGTGAGTGATTTCGTACAAAACCCGAGTAAATATTTGCGCCAAATCTGAAGAAGTTCCGTCATGGTGTAATTGAGATATCGTCCATGAGAAAGGGACGGACGGACAACAACATGCCTCCAGCTCTGATTGTTCCCGGCGCGGAGGAATGAAAACAAATTTTGAGGTAAGACAGTTTTAAAAAAAAAAAAAAAGATTACTTAATTAATTTTTTTAATAGCACTGTCTGCTATGTAGTTCAACTCTTCAAACTT
>NW_019515677.1:0-727 GCF_002814215.2 Seriola lalandi dorsalis
GTGCAGTTTGTTTATCCCCCGAATTTCCCCTGAAACAAAAAATTAAAGGGGTACATGTTATTTTAAGGAATTTTATCCATGAGTTAAAGTTAAAGTGATATGTGTTTTTCTAACTTTAAAATCTATATTTTTTCGACTGAATTCATATGTGATAATAACACGATGTGAGTAATCAGCATTTCTGCAACAACTCTCACATGGATATAAACTTCAAACATATGACAAAACAAACAGCTGTAGTCATGACAACAAAGAGAGCAGAAAATGTTCAGATGAACGCCTCTGATCTGAATCTCGGAGATGTGAGGGTTGACATGTGAGCTGGTAACGGACTCTGCTGATTGGTCCACGGGGCTCTGGATCAGTCGCTGTGGGCTTCAGATGTGGTCTGAGTGTGAGTGCAGTCGGCACGTTTGGTAAAAGAAAATTGAAAAGAATGATTTTCTTCACTCGATAGTCAAACATGGGCAGTAAAGGAAGAATGTTTGAGTTTCACAAAGTTTTGTGTTCGTCCTCGAGTCCCAGAGGGATTCCCTTGAAGAGTTCTCGGGATATTGCCTTCACAAGGCTAAAACTTAATTTTGTGAGGTCACTGTGACCTTTGACCTTTGACCACCAAAATCTAATCAGTTCATCGTTGAGTGCAAGTGATTGTCCACACATGCCCATTTTTGGATTAGCTGGGAGTTAGGGGCGGGAATGGGGGCGCTGCCAAGATGGCGGCAGT
>NW_019515678.1:0-828 GCF_002814215.2 Seriola lalandi dorsalis
AAAAAAAAATTAAATCAAACTTTGAGAAAATGAGGCCTCAGTCAGAGTCGTGACGCTGTTTTCAGAAACAACAAACCCAGGAGATGATTTCATCCATTAACTGGTTGTGACTTTTTCTTTTCTGGTAAAATCCAAACTTTTCTAATATATAATATTCTCATATTAATATTTTCCTCTCTGTATAAACCAGATCTGTAATTAGTTTCCCTTTGAGTCGTGTGTGTAGATTGTGTTGCATCAAGGATTCACAGTTTAACGTTTGGCACAGAGAAGAGACGTGTAAGATGAGGAGGAACTTCCTCTACAGAAACATTACACACTTGTACACACACACACACACACACACACACACACACACACACAGGTGGTGATGTTTGCTGCTGCTGCTGCTGCTTCGTCCGCTCTCCACATGAAAACAGAGATTTTATGGAAAATCCTGCAGCACAGATGCATGATGGGGGAAGGGGTTCAAGAGCGGCGACAGGCGTGCAGCTAAAGGCATTTTCTGCTGCAGCGTGTGATCAGTGCGTAACCGTGCCGACCGACCCCCCGGTGTGTCAAACCGCTAAAATAAAGGAATACCACCGGACGTTCGTGTTCCCGGGGGGGGGGCAACACACAACAGATCAACAGCTGTGGGGCAGCAGGAATAAATGTCGGACGGGATCGTTTCCTCAGAGACGCTTGTTGCTGGTGAACAGCTGAGACCGAAAACATCGCTTCAACAGTTTGTGTGAAACGCAGCAGGAGCGTTTTTTGGAGGTGAACAACAGATGTGGCCGAAACCAAACCAGAGAGAGGATTAATGTTACAGAGCGGCGCTGTAAA
>NW_019515679.1:0-351 GCF_002814215.2 Seriola lalandi dorsalis
GGTGTTGGTGTTGGTGGTGTTGGTGTTGGTGTTGGTGTTGGTGGTGTTGGTGTTGGTGGTGTTGGTGTTGGTGCTGGTGGAGCTGGTGGTGTTGGTGTTGGTGTTGGTGTTGGTGTTGGTGGTGTTGGTGGTGTTGGTGTTGGTGGTGTTGGTGTTGGTGGTGTTGGTGTTGGTGTTGGTGTTGGTGGTGTTGGTGCTGGTGCTGGAGCGTGACTCACCCGATCACCCGGTCGCACCATGGGCTCCTGCTTGCTGCCCAGTTTGTGGAGGATGTTGTAGGCAAGCTTGATGCTGCGAGACCACAGCTTCCCTGCAGGGAGGAGGACACAGGACAGGAGGGTGAGAGAGAGA
>NW_019515680.1:0-608 GCF_002814215.2 Seriola lalandi dorsalis
CCCCGGTAACACCGGGTTTTGATACCCATCCCCATCGTGCAGCCCATATATGAGCTTGTCTTTTATTATGTGTGAAGAAATTATTAGCAACATTTTCTAACCATGTTTATGTGCCAGCTTTGCGCATTCAGAGTGTGTCTAATATAGAGACTCAAACTTCACCTTAAGTTGCCAGTAGCCAGTGATACAAGAACTATTTTCAGTATAAGAACAGTATTTATTCATTTGTTATTCTTGTAGAGTTAAGTCTCCATATGTTGAATTATTTGCTTGCAGGTAGACTCATTTTCAGTTTTCTATTTTCCACAAAATTAGTACCAAATTCCACATGTGCATTCATCTTCCTGTGGCAGAAATCTTTGCAGACAGACTGACACAGGTGAAAAATGATGTTGGCAGCACAGACACATCCGTCACTACTGCCTGGTTAGCAGAATAACTCATCCTCCCAGAGGAGACCGAGCAGGTAGCGCATATGCTCTGAGCAGAGCGAGTCCCCGGTTCGACTCCCAGCAGACCAGGCTCTTTGCTGCATGTCATTCCCCTGTTCTCTGTCCCACCTCCTCTCACTCTGCACTGTCCTATCAAATAAAGGCTTACATATCCCC
>NW_019515681.1:0-803 GCF_002814215.2 Seriola lalandi dorsalis
CCCCTAAAGTGGACCGTACCATTTCCTAACCGCCGTTAAGTCTTGCTACTGGCGCCAGTAGCTCCCGCTTCGTCTCTCCGCCCGTTGGACAGCGACTTTAAATGTAAGTGTCAGTATCGAGCTGTCCGGTTGGTTTAATACACTATACTGTCTTACCCGCACAGTGTCTGAATCAGATTGTGTGAAGTATCTACAGATGAACGCTGGCGCCATCTTGTTTCTAACTTTAGCCTCGAGTTACAGGTTAGCTAACTAATGTTAGCTAGCTGAGAGCGCCGGTGTTAGCTTGTCATTTCATTACCAACAGCTAATGTTAGCAAACACTGGTGCTCAGTCACCAGCAGTGAGACGGTGGGGATTAGTTGTTGTAGATCATCAATATAGAGTTTATTAATCATGTTAATAGTCTTTTGTGCGGTTAGTCTTTTACCTTTTTGATATTAGGGTTTTAAGAAACACCCTCTTTGTTTTCACACAGGAATTCAGGAGTTTTATCTGGTTTGGTAGTTGAACAATATTAAAATATCAGGGTCACATTTCAGATGTCTGAGTTGTTAACAGTCCACCAAGTAGTGATTTTTCCCTCTTACCTAAATGATTAAATATCATAAATATATAAAGATCAGAGAACAAGTCTAAAAACGGAAAAGAGATTTATTAACCGGAATTTTTTTATTTTTTCTTCTTTCCTCTCTGATGAGTCATGTGATGACCTGTCAGATTTACCTGCATGGTCTGTTGTTGTTTGTCTGTGGGTCTGATCTGGCAGTTTTTGCTCTTGAATACTCTGTTGGTGAGTCCTG
>NW_019515682.1:0-673 GCF_002814215.2 Seriola lalandi dorsalis
CAGTCAGGGCGATCCCCCATCTGCTGTTTACAGCTGCATGAGAGCAGCTGACGTCACAAACAAATGAAGACATTTAGAGTCAGATTGAACATTTATAATGCAGAGAACAAAAAATATATATTATAAAGAAATATGTGACCAATCACTGTAAAACAATATGTAATCAACACACATCAAGACCCTCCACCACAAGAAGTTTAAACACTCACATCCAACATACAAGTGACAATAACAGGCTTTAATAATCATCATTTTAGTTATTTATTTGTTAGGCAGTTAGTTTTCTGTCATAACATTAGAATATAACTTTAACCCATCATGGCTGCTTTATTATAGGCTATATATTTTTTTTATTATTATTATTTTATAATTACATCTTTATGATTTATTGTAGTTTTTGTCTTCATAAAACAAAAGAAACGCCCTGTATGGACGTTTTTAGAAAACGATCAGGAGTGTGTTATTATGGGCTGTTCCTCTCTTTATAAGGAGCTGCTCTGTGGAGCCTAAACCTTTTTTAAAAATATAACTTGCATTCAAATGTTTATTGACCTGTTCTACTTCTATAATAGAAATCTCTTTCATCTTCCTGGAAAATTCAGACATAACCACATTTCTTCTGGTCTCGTGCACATGATCAGAATATTATCTGCATCTTTGATGTTTGATTTTT
>NW_019515683.1:0-720 GCF_002814215.2 Seriola lalandi dorsalis
CCCAAAAGTCCGACAGAGTCAAGATACTTCTATTTAGATACTTCTGTTTTAGTGTTTGAGTGAACAGTCGAATCTTTGAAAAATGTACATCAATATCAGGATATCTTAGTATTTTGTTTTGTTCCCTCTTCTGTCTCAGTGACAGCATGCACTCGAGCTGGCATTTCGACTCCTGAAAACCTGATGACCCATGTTATCGCAGCATGATTTGACAGAGCCTCTTGTGATGTCATACAAAGCTTGTTTTGGAGTATCGTGTTTTTTTTTTCCAGTCTGCAGGAACTACAGCGTACCACTGTGATCAAGCATGAAGAGAGAGAGAATGAGAGCATGAGCGTGCAGATGGACAGTGTAGTGTGACAGTCTGTAGCAGATCAGCTGCATCTTACTGAGGTGTGATGGGACATCTATTGGAAACCATTATCAGCGCAATTTTCCATTTCAGTAAAGAGTTCATCAGGAGCTTTTTATCTGCAGGCACTATCCCCCTTTGATGACATAGGGCCCATGACAAATGCTTCATAATCACACCTTCTCAGGGGAAATATGCATATACTTGTTGCTCCTAGCAACCGCTCAAAAATGGTGGTTGGCGAGAATGTGTGATGCATGTGGCTTTTTGCATGCATTTGCATGCAAATGTTAGACTATACTTGTGCACTCACCTGCCATCGGGAGAATCAGCATCCATATGACTTGGTCCTTCTTGGATTCAAATTT
>NW_019515684.1:0-607 GCF_002814215.2 Seriola lalandi dorsalis
ATGTGTTCTAGGATTATACTGGATTTTTACTTGTACTTGAATGTGAGCAAAGCAGTAGAAGCAGTCAGCAGGTTCCATTTGAAAGTATTTAATCTGTTGCTTGCCGTCAGTCAGGTGTTAGTGGTTATATTTCTACAAATGAAAGAAACATCAATCAATTCATCAATACATTCTCACTCTAAATGCGCTATATAACCATGTGAGAACAAACCAAGGAGATGAGATGTACTACTTTACAAAATCAACATGACCTGAGGAACTATTATGAAATAAATTCACTCGACACACTCAGGGACAAAGGTGAAGGGCCAGAACAAAGAACAGTCAGGTCACCTGTGTGAGCTGGCCAGTTAGCACACCTGTTCTCCTGCTGCTCTTCAGCTCAGCAAGGTCAAGATAACTAAAAAGAAACTGCAATAATCCAATTGGCATCTTCATTGTCACATCTGAATTTAAAGTCAGAATTCTAAAAAAGAAAAAAGGAAATTCACCTGTGGCCCTGCTCCTAAAACATGTACATCCCTAATCATCCCATTTTCTGCATTTTGCAGGTTGCATTCAATATTAAGGAGTGCGTGCGTGCGCGCGCGTGCGTAAGGGGCGTGGA
>NW_019515685.1:0-650 GCF_002814215.2 Seriola lalandi dorsalis
TCATGCAGATGAACATTTTCACATTCATTTGTTCCATTTCTTAAAAATAAATAGGCCGCTATTCTTTTTCAATAGAACCTCCTTCTACCCATCCCTCACCAGCCCCAAATCATTGCCACTCCCAAACTAAATAAATTATTATTATTATTAATTATTGTAAACCACTGATACAGACATTAGTTTCATTTAAAATCCATATATAAATATAAGCCATCTGAGTCTTCACTTGTTTGTTTATAAAACTGCTTCAAATGCTCAAACAAACTGGCTTCAGCAGTAGCAGATGCGTCTGTACCGTCTGTACCGCTGGCACCAGCCAAGCTGGGCCGTATCCATGGAGATGTCATGCAGCGTGCCGTAAAACCGACATCGAAAAGCGTAAAGCGTGAGCGCTCACATTCACGCTCATCATTTGTAATCTGATTTGTTCATTTCAGCGTTCACTAAAAATATGAACAACACTGGCTATGTACATACATTGTATGAATGGATGTGTGAGCAGATGAATGTGACTAGTATTGTAAAGTGCTTAGTCGTTAAGACTAGAAAAGTGCTATAGTCCAGAATTTGTGAGGTCAGAGTGACCTTGATCTTTGACTTTTGACCATTAAAATCTTATCACTTCATCCATGAGTCCAAGTGAATGTTTG
>NW_019515686.1:0-646 GCF_002814215.2 Seriola lalandi dorsalis
ATGTCACACACAGGTGAGCTGTAGACTCTCAGGTGAGCTCTGATGTCACAGACAGGTGAGCTGTAGACTCTCAGGTGAGCTCTGATGTCACACACAGGTGAGCTGTAGACTCTCAGGTGAGCTCTGATGTCACACACAGGTGAGCTGTAGACTCTCAGGTGAGCTCTGATGTCACACACAGGTGAGCTGTAGACTCTCAGGTGAGCTCTGATGTCCTAGTGAAAGACCTTTCTGTACGTCCAGGAGCTGAAAGAAAAATAATACAAGAATCATGTTTTTTTTAATTAAAAAATGAGCTTGTGTCTGACTGTGGTTCTGTCATTAACTGAGTTGCATCGCCCAAATCAACAAAATGAAAGGACAGATTTTCAGAATCTCAGATGAGATATGTAAACTGCTCACATCAGATAGGTGGTTCAAACAGAGCAGCTCACCACTTATTTTTATAGGGTTATAGGCTTTTATTTTCTTGTAATATTTTATTGACAATCTATCATGTCAAGATTTCTATTAATTAAATAAAGTAAAATATCAGTTTTTCGTGATCCAAGTCCTGTTTTGCAGTCTTTATGTACATATGTGTGTGCACATGTGTGTTTATGAATGGGAAAAGAGAGATTGGGGACATATGATTTTGACCATCTGA
>NW_019515687.1:0-339 GCF_002814215.2 Seriola lalandi dorsalis
GAGATAAAGGCAGGTTAAAAAGAATGTTTACAGGCATTTGGAGAAAAAAAGTACATGGATTGAAAGGAGGATACTGAGGCATGTGAAAACCTCGTCCAAGTTTCTGATCATGCTCTGCCACAAGTGCAAGTCAAGGCTGGATCAGCATCCAGGCAAATGAGCCCCAGACTCTGCACAGCTGAAGTACAATAACAAGAACGACGGATCCTCCTTCCTCCATTTTGTGTCCTGTAAAGGTTTGTTTAGGTGGATTGCTGCAAACACAATCCCACTATACAGTACCAGCTTCTAATTCAATGGTTTTAGAGCTTCTTCTTTATTTGTATTATTTTCTTACAA
>NW_019515688.1:0-693 GCF_002814215.2 Seriola lalandi dorsalis
TTTTCTGATGTGACTGGATGTGACATAATGTCAGCACAGCAAAGTTTGGCCCTTATTAGAAAGGCTGAGTTCAGACCTGGCATTATCATCCTTCTCAATCACAGGTACACAGCTCAGAGTACAGGTGCAAAGTGATGTGCTCAGAGCTGTGCACCTGTCTCCAGATCACATGTTAATGTCAGGTCTGAACAGAACCAGAATCACAGTCACACAAGTGTCAAAGTTGTACCTTTTTCACAGACGTTACACACACAGTGGAGCTCCTTTACTTAATTCATCTTCCTGTCTTCTGGGACTGTCTTGTAATTGAATTAGTTGTATTTACTTCTCTCTGTGGTTTTGCTTTATTCCTGATACTCAATTTACCATTTCATAAGCATTTTAAAACACTGCCGGTGTTTATGTCCTTATGAGAAACTCTCTCTCTGTTGATTTACTGAAAGCATAATCAGTATTCTGTGAAATGAAAGTTGAAGTGGTTAGACAGATATGTTTGATAAGAGTCCTGGCCTGAAATCGTCTACATGCCCATATTTATTCAATTTCCTTTTTTACAATTTCATGTACTCCTCCTGGCAGGTTGACCACGCCCACCTCAAACTTACTTCACGCTGTGATGAAGCTGTGTGGTGAATTTCACAACAGATTGTCCAATCTGCCCAAAACTTGGTCAGAAAATGTTTAACACCTTGA
>NW_019515689.1:0-636 GCF_002814215.2 Seriola lalandi dorsalis
TCAAAAACTGATTAGTTATTCTTCTGAATATAAATCTGCTTGCACTTACAGTATTCCTCCACAGTTTACACTCACAGAGGACTTCATTAAGAACACCTGCCAATTACAGACAGCAGTACAATGCATACAATGCGCCACAAAATGACCATGTTCATCCTTCATGGCCTCAGTTCACCGTCTACTAAAGGCTACTTGCAGCAGGATAATGCTCCATGTCACAAACTGGTTTCATCAGCATGTCAGTGAGTTCAGGGAAGTTGAGTTCACACCGGCTGCATCTCCGCTGCATCTCTGCTGCATTACTGCTTCTGCACTCTACATAGAGTTTGCAGAAACTTCTTTTCATTATTAATTAATTTCTGATTTATTTTTGAGAAAACGTTACTAAAATGTCACCGTCTCCACATGCAGCTGCTAAAATAGTTACAGTTTTTTTTAAACTGCTTACACACAAAAACTTTATATATCACACGATTTCTGAAGCCTGTCACTAAAAGAACAAAACCACAAACCAAATCTGCAAAACCACGCGGTTTTCAATGTTGTAAAACACTTGTATTTTGTACTTTATATACAAGACAGAAGCTTTAGATTTAAAACATGGTATATTTCCTATAATTAAAAAAGTGTCTGGCG
>NW_019515690.1:0-699 GCF_002814215.2 Seriola lalandi dorsalis
TTTTGTTCATCTGTAAGAAAATAAAATACAACAATAGTCATCATCAAGTTAATTTGAAAATCTAACTGACACCTAGTTCCCTTTAGTTAACACGGTTTAAAAAATCTTATAACAATTTTCACCTTGTGAGTCTGTGTGAGTGAGATCATAGGAAAATGTAGTCCTGGAGACACCTACTGCAGCGGGAACTAGGAGTGTTTATATGTCTGTGGACAGATTTTATATACAGCTGCTACAGTTAAGCCAGCTCTTATTGGTGAAGCTTGACATTACATGACAGTGGGTCAAACTGTCAACAAACAAATTGAAGTAAATTGAAGAATATTAGTTTTTTCTTATTGTCAGGAGTAAGTGGCCAAAGCACAGTTCCCCAAGAAGAGACTGTCCTAAGAAGAATGACTTCTTGGATGAACCATTAACCATTGTAGTGTCATATCAACTGGCTAACCTTGAAGGAGCTGTTTGTCTGTTTTGCTATTGCTATATAGCTAACATTAGCATTAGCATCTGTTTACTTACCAGTCTAGAAGGAGTGTTGCAGGTTCAACATCGAACTTAATTCCTTTACTCACCAAGAGCTGCCTCCAGCGGTGGAAAGCAACGCTAGTGCTAACTTAAGTTTCTGTCACTTCTTTTCTTCTACTGAAGTTAGCATGCTACCCAGCTAGCCCTGGCTTGGCCCATCACCTTTAGCGACTC
>NW_019515691.1:0-856 GCF_002814215.2 Seriola lalandi dorsalis
ACCCCGCCCTTGCCCAATGTCAGCTGGAATTGGCTCCAGCCCCCACAGCGACCCTAAAAGGATAAGCATTACGGCTAATGAATGAATTAATGGTTAGTCCTCGTCATAAACTGATCTTGATGTTTAACATCTGAGTTAACTTTAAAAACAATTATTCATGCGTGTGATGTCACACAGCCTCCTCTCAGTGAAGCCTTAGCTGTTGAGTTTGCATATAGGAACCCTCGACATTGAGTGGTAATCCGTTACTCTTTCCTCTCGAACTGTGACTTTAATTTACTTTTATTTTAAATTTTAAAACACATATGATTTCTACAAGTGAAATTGTATAGTGCTGCTTTCCATTGTGATAAGCACAAGACCAGCTATCCACAAAACAGTTCACTTAAAAAAAAAAACGAGGGAATAAGTTAACAAACTGTGCATTTTTTGCCATGCAGCTGATATCACGGCCTTAGTGACCAGTACCTTCACAAGCCAACGCTGTCCTCGAGCAATCAGTTACATTTTAGTGCCACAACTGGTTCACACATGTTTGGATTTTTTCGCCTGTGATGTGGGGGGCGTGAGGACGCAAGGGAAGCTGGCAGAAAGTTAAATCAACTTTAAACCCACACCATGAGGTCAACAAGTAGGAGTGCCTCAGGGCCCAAACAGTCCGGGGTTATTACACATGAGTCAGGAATATGAAGAAGAGGAGGAGGAGATAACAGAGGGATGAGAGGGTGGCAGGACAGCAAAGGGGGAAGGGGGGGGGTGGAAAATGACAGAGAGACAAACTCGTGGATGAAATAGATGACGAGAAAGAAAAAGAGCGAGGAGAAAGTGAAAAGACAAACGGAGAATACCCGCCTCT
>NW_019515692.1:0-531 GCF_002814215.2 Seriola lalandi dorsalis
ACATAAACGGTGACGCTTTTCTCTGTTTTATATCTTTATAAACGGAATATTTTGGGTGGGGGGTGGGGGGGGTGAAGAAAAAACAAGACTTCTGGGAAATTCACCTGTTTATAGACAGTTTGCAATCAGATGTGACGAAGAGAAGCTGCAAATCATCAAATTTTAGAAGCATTAACCAGCAAATACTTGGAATGTTGCTTGAAAAATGCTTTGTTGATTGACTAATTGGCTAATTGTTGCAACAGACGGCTCACTGCTGAGCAGAGAAATACATCTTCCTCTCCTCAGGAGCTGACAGGTCGTTGTTGCGGAGAGTGACTCCTGAAACTCGACCGGCGCGTTCCGACTGATTTGTATTTTCAAAGATGGAACACGTCCTAACCCTGACAGTGAGCTGGGAACGCTATATGCTGTGTTTTGTCATCGCTCATCACAGATCACATGTTTAAATCCTGTCCCGTGTCTCTCCTCAGATGCCTGCCTGTACCAGTGTGACAGCATGGAGGAGGGAGAGGACGCGGACCTCAGCCG
>NW_019515693.1:0-355 GCF_002814215.2 Seriola lalandi dorsalis
GTGTGTGTGTGTGTGTGTGTGTGTGTGTGTGTGTGTGTGTGTTTGTGTGTGTGTGAAGGAGCGAGAGATAGCGAGAGAGCAGAGGGTTTATTTTGTCCTTGAACAGTGTGTGTATGCATTTAGTTTTGTGTGCTCATGCATGTATGTCTGCATGCAAGTGTGTGTGTGTGTGTGTGTGTGTGTGTGTGTGTGTGTATGTGTGGAGCACAGGTTCCCCAGGGTCAGAGTGAAGGGTGCAGTAAAAGTACAGCATGGCAGGTAAATAAATACAGGCAAACACACACACACACACACCAGGCTCTGTCTACAAACTAGCCGGGTGAAACCAAATAAGTGTGTGTGTGTGTGTGTGTGT
>NW_019515694.1:0-444 GCF_002814215.2 Seriola lalandi dorsalis
TCATTAACTTTAGATTCCTGGAGTGAATAGTTATCTCCCAAATTCCCAGGGAATGAATAAATATAATTGTATTTTAACAATGCTTCGCCCTGTGTAGTATTGCTATTTTTTTTTGATGTCACAGTTACAGATCAAAGGGTGGCTACTACAAAGTGTCTCTACTTTTTAAAAGAATGTATCAGTAGGAAATATACTGACAATTTACTTCTTACTAATCTTAATAACAAACACACAATCACTCTCCTACCGTCCTTGTCAGTAAAAGCATAAAATGCATACATGAATACATGAAAGCAAACACATTTTCCACACCATGAAACAGGCCCGGGAGAGGGTTAAAAAAAACTAAACAGGACTTCAAAAAAATAAAGGACAACAACAACTGGAGTGGCTACTAATGCTGCGTCCTATAGGCTATT
Source organism: Seriola lalandi dorsalis (assembly GCF_002814215.2). Lineage (NCBI taxonomy): Eukaryota > Metazoa > Chordata > Actinopteri > Carangiformes > Carangidae > Seriola > Seriola lalandi. The sequence goes on from NW_019515694.1 coordinate 420, forward strand.
GAATATATATATATATATATATATA
>NW_019515695.1:0-654 GCF_002814215.2 Seriola lalandi dorsalis
TCCTCTCCTCTCCTCTCCTCTCCTATCCTCTCCTCTGCATTGCATGCTGGGAGTTTGAGTGAGTGGTTGCGGAGTGTACGGAGTTGCTGAATGAATGGGAGACTTTTTTTTTTGACACTTTCACTCTGAAAACATCATGTACGGCTCTTGGATGAATAAGGCGGTCGTGGCTTTTGAGCGTTTGGTCCACCTGCTGGTTGAGAAAGGCCTGGTACTGGATGACCTGTTTGTTGCTGCCTCGCCGTTGTTTGTGCCATCGGCATATATTACCATACCAGGTGTTCCTCCATTCATTCCCAATGAGCTAAAACCCAGTTCAGAAAGTTTGCCAGTGGTTATTGAGGAGTTTGTTTGGGTTGTAAAGATGTGAGACTGAAGCACGTTCAGTCCCTGTGGAGATGGTTTTCATGTATTCTAATAATCTATCGCAAACTCTAGAGGTGTCATTCAAATTGAAACACAAAAATGGTTTCTACACAGTGTATGCGATTTTCTGGCAACATGAAGTGCTTTGAGTGCGGGGATGCTGGTCATTAACGCTCATCCTGCCCGCACAGAGCGAACACAGCGGGCAGTAGCTCAGGTGCTCCACAAACAGCTCTGCAGGCAGCAGAAGATACCACAACCGCTCACCCGCAGCCAGCTACAAAGAGA
>NW_019515696.1:0-577 GCF_002814215.2 Seriola lalandi dorsalis
TTCAAACTGGACAAAACGTTCATGAGCTTTGTATTTGTAGCATCAGCTCCTGTCTTCACATTCTGCGTCTCTCTCGTTTCATTTAACAGCGTCCTTTCTGTCGGACTCTTTGGCTTCCTGTCGCCTCGGATATCTGCAGCTCGTAAAGACGATTATTTCCATTGATTAGAGGAGAGAAACAGCTCCAGTTTTAGTTTCTCATTCAGTCCTTGAAGAGTCTCAGTGACAGACTGTGAATGAAATGACGCATATGAACAAGAACTGAAAAGTGGCGTCTGATGCAGAACATTCAGAGAAACGGGCTCGGCCTCTTTCTGCTCGCGCTCCGCGGGACGAGGACGAAAATAGAGGTGCCGCAACTGACGGGGACGTGAGATAATGGAGTTCTGAATAAATCAGACGATGGTGATGTGAGGCTAAAGGGAGACAGAGAGAGAGAGAGAGAGAGCTGCAGAGAAAGAGTGACGGAGGATCTGTGGATTCCTGTAAATACACGAGCATGTCTTACATCTCTGGGATTTACTCGACACTGAGTCAAACCGACGAGGACCTTTGGGGTTTTTTCTTTTTTTTTTTT
>NW_019515697.1:0-548 GCF_002814215.2 Seriola lalandi dorsalis
ATGCATTCAGCTACGGTGAAAAGCAACGAAAAATGGCCGAAGACAAAGCAGAGCGGACTTTCACTGACATTAATCGTAAACCCTATGGCATATGCTTTCGAGCCGGTGAGGAGGAGAAGCAGAGAAAGTGCACAAAGCCACTTTAATCATTTGGAGGAGGAGGAGCAGCAGCAACTGGTTCCAGGAGGTGCAGAGCGGGCCGGCAACACAACGTGGTGCTTGAGCTGACATGTTTTTTGCCTTTGTGGATCATCACACTGACAGACTTAAAAAAAAAATTCATAGTTTAGTCCATATAAGTAATTTAGTAGTTGGATGACAAGTGGATAAGTAGTAAAACTAAGAAGAATGAGTACGATCTATGTAGAGGCAAAAAAAAAACCAAAAGGTTTTTTCATATCATGATGACCTTTATCCAATTAAAATTTGACTAGGCTCTGTTTTTTTTAAGCTGTTTCCCCTGTCATCATTCATAATTGTGCGCACCTCTCTCTGTTCTGCCAGATGCCTGCGCCATTGAGCCCTTTCCTTACGGCACACAGCTACAT
>NW_019515698.1:0-811 GCF_002814215.2 Seriola lalandi dorsalis
TATACACACACACACACACACACACACACACACACACACACGTACACTCATAGATGGATGCACGCATGTTGTTACAAGCAGCTGTCTCTGTTGTGTTTCCAGATCGTAAAAAAGACTTGGTGAAGCTGCAGGCGGGAGAGTACGTTTCCCTGGGAAAGGTGGAGGCCATGTTAAAGAACTGCTCACTGGTCGACAACATCTGCGCCTACGCCAACAGGTGTGTGTATTTCACTGAACCAGCGCATATGTCACTGTCCACATGATGAAATCCAGCTGGAATTAACTGTTGGACATTTTAACTAATATGCCGCTCAGGCTAGTTCATGTCTTCGCTTGGCTGTAAGAACAAAAACCCACTGAAGTAGATGTGGCTGTTTAGCCTCTTTTAGCAAATTGTTTTGTTTTGCAAATTTACTTCATAGTTCAGTCTTGTATCAACTGACCTGAATCTATCAACAGCCTGTGGCCATTTACAGTGACAGTCTCAGGGAAAAGCTTAGTGTCAGGGCTTCTGCTTGACAATAACTATGACATAGCTGCAGTGCTTCTAGTGAAGTGTCAGCTAAAGAGAATATACTGCAGACGCAGTGAAGCAGCCTTGAGATGTTTTCTGTTGTCAGCAGGCTGCTACATTTGACAGACGTCTTATGAGGTACAGAGGCTCCATGTTGGAAACAGTAAAATAAAACTGAAACCATTTATGTGGCAACTCGATATATAAGGAAAGAGGTCGAAACTCCAGCAACACCTGCAGTAAATAAAGTCCTTCTGTGGGTGAAGTTGTGCCAGAAACCTTACTTAACTTAATATA
>NW_019515699.1:0-711 GCF_002814215.2 Seriola lalandi dorsalis
ACTCCTTGTTTTGTTTGAGTAGTTTAAAAAAAAAAGTCTTAAATTATACCACAAACAGCACAGATTAAAGATAATTTTGAGTATCAGAAATATGTTTTCTTCCTATTAAAATAACCTTATGACCCCTCAGAATTTACTTGCATCCTGTGCAGGGATGCTGATTCCCAGGTTGGGAACCAATGCTATAAGGCACGCTACTAGAATACAATACAAACATGACAGTACTATGCATCACTGGAAGAATATCATGGTGATACCACAGGAGTTAGAGCTGGACCATGAGATGCTGTATAGATATAGTAAATCCTTTTAAGAACAATCCAGGAATATTATAGCGACTTTTCTGCAGGATTCAGTGTTGTTTTGTCCTATGCATGCACAAGGAATGCAGTAACCTGACAACATGTCTTCAGTACTGTAGCATACACTACATTATCTAGTCTGTATGAAGTTACTGTAGTACTACGTTGGTGATACCATCAGGAAGTCACTGTAAACTCACTACACAGTACCACAGGAACACTTTAAATCCCTGGCTGGGTATCATAAGAGTAGCATCATGTGTATAATAAATACATCACTTACTACACTGTCAACTAAACAGAGTATCAAAGGATTGTTGTGTTAAAGCTGCTAAATGACCATCCTGCACTGTATTTGTTATATTTTCACTGCATAGGTGCTACAGCCCATATGGGACCCCCCCCCCCC
>NW_019515700.1:0-769 GCF_002814215.2 Seriola lalandi dorsalis
ATAACAATCTGAATCTGGCAGAAGAAATCAACAGTAAACAACAGTACATGCAGCACCAGCAGCATTTAGGAACAATTACATCTGTGTTTCAGTCAACATGCAACTAATAAAATCACACAATAACACCAGCACGGCTACGACATAACAATGAGACGATTCATACAGCTCTAGAGCTGATGTCATCATTTCACTTAACAGGTAATAAAACCATACATAAAAACAATAAATAAATGAAGCTACAGAATAGAAGCGTGGGATTGTTTTTTTCGTGCAGGTCTGAGTTCTACTGAGAGTCATTCTAGTTCCTTTATTTAGCTATTTCTTTCTAATTTCCCCACAATTATATCAGGTTAAAACTTGAGACGTGAATATTTTAGTGAGTGTTTAGACGCAATATTTGAATTCTCCTCCGACCTTTCTGACCCATATTTAGGTTGGTTTAATGGTGTTATGGCCCTGGACATGATTCCTACCCTGTGACCAGTTTTCTCCTGAAAAAGCTAAAAAGAGCCTAAAACATCAATGTTGTTGCCGTGGTTACCTGCAAATAAATATACCCTGATATCTGATTCCAGTCATATTATGTCATGACAACTTGAAAGAGGCATTTCTAATTCATTGCAGCGAGAGTTAAAACAAACAACGACCTACTTCCTGTCTGATGTTTTCTTCCTTCAGCTCAGTTCATGTGTGACTACTGTACGACATGCACACACTCAGCAGCATGTAGGGCTGCACCTGTCAATCACACAGTGTGATCTAAGGGGCC